>NC_085045.1:6367763-6471236 GCF_963692335.1 Osmerus eperlanus | reverse complement strand
CTCCACAGGGGGCCACAGCCAACGTTGGAATCATTCACTCGACTTCATGATGTCATCTGGAAACTCAGCAACAAATTGACCAATCGCAAAGGTAGATTCATTGGGAGAAGAGTGGACAAGGTGGCCTGTTAGTGTGGTGGTGTGTTCACTCGCTATAAACTGGAGGTACTTTCCTCCTGTCAACACCTCTGTAGTTGCAGAGTCAATGTAAACAATAGAGTTGGAGTCAGCGACATGTACTATATTTATGTAGTCTCACACAGAGCCTGATCAAGCATGAAAACAGTCAAGAGACCCACTGTGCTGAGTCCTATTTCAGTCTGGAAAACTCAGTGTCAGGAAAAAGTAAACTTCTGAAAGAATTGATCATAGCTGGTTTGCTTCGAGGTTTAAAGGTTTAAAGTTGAAATGCAGGCTTTTCGGAACTAGAGTTAAAATATATATCCTGTTGTATAAACAGGAGGATGAGGGAAAACTAATATAGGTGGATGGAGGAGAGAAGGTAGATGTGTGTTGTTTACTGTACAAAGCACACCATGATACAACAGAGGATGTTACTTTCCAAGCAGACGGAGTTCATTTAATCTCATCTCTGTGTACATTCTTTTTAAATATTTTCAAACCTTTATAGACAAATATATACGCAGATAATGAAGGATTTTCCACAGTATTCACTGGCATCTCCCCTTTTTAATAAACAAGTCAACTCTACGCCCTTAAATCTTCCCTCTCTGTGCCCACTTCAGAGATATAACATATTCTCCAATTACGGTAGGTAACATTGGTTCAAAGGAAAAGAGAATTTATATAATATATACACAGCCAGAAATATACATACATATGGGGTGCATTTTGACAGTCACCCACTATTGACAACATCTCAAATGAGAAATCACTTAACGGCATCACCTTGGTTAAATTTCTTTTATCTATGTCTGCAGAAAAAATGGAGTACCCAAACCAAAGAGCTGTACTGTTTAAAATGGTCACTGTTAGAATGGTCACTATACCGACACTTACACACACCGAGTAGAGTTTTGATTTTACACTTTTGAGAGGACAAAAAATAACAAGTCAATCTTCTGGATCAGCCAGATACAGAAACATAACATTTGACGTATCGTCCATCAAAGAGGAGTAAGTCAAGAACTGTTTCAAGACGAAAAAGTGTGACGAACAACTAAACTCTCTTCTCTCTCTCCCCCGCCCCTCCCGCCCACGTCTTTCAGTCATTCTCTCGCTCCGTCTCTCCCCGGTATCAAGGCGGAAGACGAATAGTCTTCGTTGTCTTGATACTTTTGGGGTCCTTTTGGTTTTTGTCTCAGTAACGACAGACAGTAACATTCACAGCGGCCGGTCTCTACGGCTGTAGGTCACAGCTCCTTACGACGGGTCCATTAAAGCCAAGTCTTCAGAGGTCCTCAAAACCCTCCCAAATGATACATCAAATGAATAATGATTGAGTTTATGTCTCAGATTGTGTATTTTTCCTCATATTTTCCCTCATAAATACCATGTGGATGCCCAGACACGTTGAAAATAACAAGCTTGCGGTGAGCTCTTTCCCTTCTGGGCCAGCTTTTTGAAGGACGACCCTCCCCCCCCCGCCCCCCCCCCCCCCCCGGCCGTTTTATAGGGCGAACAGGGCAGGGGCCTGAGCGAGGGCCAGGGTCAGGCTGACCACCAGGACCCAAGGGTCGGCGCTGGGCCAGGCTGAGCTGTCCTCAGGTGGGCCCTCAGGGCTGCGCAGGTCCTCGTAATCACCCCCGTTATCCTGCAGAGACAAACACGGAAATGGTCAGAGGCTTTTAGGCCAGTTAGAAGGTGTTGAGGCATCAAATGTTTTGATACAAGCACCAGGTTGCCGGTTGTGGTTGTGTTGTATACTTGCTACTCGTGGTGACGACAGTGTTGTTGATTGTGTGTTAGGCGCTTTAGAAATCGATAATTATTTGCAGCCTGACAAACATGAAACATTTTTGTCAAACATGAAACATTTTTGTCAGTACAATCTTTGTTGTAGAAAATGACTGTACAACCATTAATAACATTTTTTACATTGAACAGCATTAAAGCAGGTACCGTGCACATATCATCGCGCCAACGATCTGCTTCAGGCTGTTTGATAGTGTTTGGTAGTGTCAAAAACATAATTTAGTAGAAATTTCCATTCAGTCAAAATGACCATAGAAAACAACAGAGGCACTCAAATGCTGAAGAGCACATTTGGAGAGGAGTGGTAGTAGAGCATATCACTCCGGCTATTGCAGCCATGTACTGCCAAGAGCAGTACTGTTATGCCCTACACTGCCCTTATTATGGGGTTTCCATGAAATTGTTAGCATTGAATGTTGTTTTTGTATGTCTCTATACTGTATATATTGTATCTGATTCTTGCAACACCATGCAAACCATTTGGCTACATATAACTGCAGGCTCCTCAATTTCTTGAGGCACCATTTCCCCATACACAGCATTACAGAGAGCATCAACAGAAACATTAAACATCCTCTCTCCCATTCATTTCCTCATCTACACCAGTGTAGCCTTTGGAGACATAACACTTTGGTCCATTTCCCTTTACACAGAGAAACATCCACTCAAATATTACCTACCAGCTACTCATTTTCTTGGGTTTATATAGGATGGTGTGAAATGAAATGCAAAAAAACGGGGGTTTGTCATATTAGCTTTTGATATTTGTATTTTTTTCTTCGTTTGCAAAAATTCAAGTTTGTGAGGAAATGCTGTGAGGCAAAGTTTTTCATGTGCGACTGAAGGCTGAAATGGTTAAATGACAGTTGCCAAAAAAGCAATCGGTTGCTTGACAATGCAGCAAACATATCCGCAACTAAAAGCCAATTAATTAGCAGGTGCAGTGATGTGTGGCAGCAGCCTGTTGACACGAGTCCAGATCTCTGTCCACAGCCAATATCCACACATGCAAGCACACACACACGGAACCACAGAACTATACATAAACATAAACAAAGATTGAGAGAGTGAGCGAGAGAAAGAGAAAGAGAGAGGCTAAGAGAAAGGATGGCGGTTTGGGGAGGGGGGGGGGGGTAGACAGGGAGAAAGAGAGGGCGTGAGGCTGGACAGAGGCAGAGGAAGCAATATCCCCTTATTATTAGGGATAGCAGTGCTGTACTTTGATGTAGTGTATCACAGGGTTAGTTACACTAAACAGACAGGGGATACTTTTTATTATCGATTAGAGCTTGATCAAACGTTAACAGCTGAGCATCTCTGAGCTGATTATTGACCAACCCAGGGTTTGCTTCTGTACAGGCTGTCCGCAATCAATTATGTCAATTGAACTGAAAATACACAGCACCAATAGAATGGTTCTCTTACAGTAAGCAAACCTCTGGGACTAAATCTCTTATAAAATAGCCTGCTCACATAAGGCATGAACCCTCTAAATTACAAAATATACACGTGTTATTCCATTAGATTAGCATTGGGAAAACACGCTAGGATCAGATAGGCAGAGCTATTCAAATCTATTTCCTGCTGAAAAATTTGACCCATATGGACACTATCTGTACAGCCCCACACCTAGAGAAGAATAAAGCTAATGTAGTTGGTTTATAATTTCCTTAGGCACTTGTAAATAGGCAGACCACATTACAATAGACCAAAGAGGCCTGTTTTGATATATATGCATACATACATCTACACTGACAGTGATATTAGTTCAGCTAAAAATGAACAATGGCTGACTGATATGACTGTAATATCCTAATCATAGGAAACAGAAGTATAAGTTAACTAGCTAACTACTGAAGCACAGCAACATTGACTGGAACATGATTTAAAGTTGAGAAGTCTCTGTCAATGTTTGGAGATCTCTGAGGACCTAATTTATCTTAAGCAACACTTCAGTTGAGTTAGTTACTGTATGTCACGTGTTATGCCCACAGCATGTGAGTCTGTTGGCTCCATGGTGAACGACTTTGACACTTCATGCTTACTGGACACCAGCGTGTGGATGGGTGGTCTTCAGTGGCTATCATGAGGATTCACAGGGCCAGACAGACAGACAGACAGTCCTCTGCCAAAACGACTCATACCGACATTCCCCCAATTAATCTACGATAGAAGTTTGACAAGTTTTAATTGCCAGCCATGGTTGCAGGAGAAAGAGGGGCCGCCCAAAATGTCCCCACCGGCTCCCTCTCTAATTATAAACTTCCTGCTTGAGTAATCACACGTCTTATTGTTTCCTAATTACCATTTTTACAATAAATTAAGCATCGCGCAGCAGCAAGGGAGGCACAGAACGGTGCATCAATACTGACATACACAGAGAACCTTTGGAGAAAGCAATTCCAATGTTGCCCACCCCCCCCCCCCCATCTCCCCCTCCATCCCCCCCTCCACCCCCCCCCCCCCACCCCACCACCCACCGTTATTGTTATCGGTGAGGCTTGTTCATTAATTCTCACCCCTCGCACCATTTTTAAGGTATTAATTTGCTGTCTTTACCACAAAGAGCCTCTACGTGCGCATGGGCCGTCGGAGGAAAGAGAGAGAGAAAGACGGCCAATTAATTGGGTTTGAAAGCCTAAATTGGTCCGCTTTCAACATCTTAATGCGTGTCGTTCCAATATAAACAACAGTTTTTTTTATGTTTCTTTTGTCTCGAACGCAACACGGCGACGACAATGCCTGTACAATAATCATAGCGATGACAACAGTGAGCATGGTATCTGGTTCTGGGTGATGATGGACTGTGGTGCCTAATTCAGTCAAGTTTGGTAACTGGGTCTCAGAGATAGGTCAAAAACACAATTAGTCTTGCACTGGAAGGATGCACTTTTGTATTTATTTGTACAACATAGCAGTGTCCTCAGTGGGAAAACAAAATCAAGATCTACTGTAGCAAACAATAGTGTAGCAAACAATTTTCTTGCGGGAAAAAAAAGAGCTAATTTTTCTCAGACCCAAAGTCTTCCAGAAGACAGTTTTTTTTTACTGTTTTAAATGCATTGGGATCTCAAGGCTAGGATATTCAGTGCATTTAATCCAGATTAAAACGGTCCCTGTTCCCTGTTCCTTATAATGGACTGAGAGACAATATTTCAAGCAAATGTCATCATCCTGCAGTATAGGATGGGTTACCATGGAGAATGGATTTCGATGCACTGTATGTGGCTAAGCTTTGACTTTCCACCCACAAATCATTGTTCCCTATTACTGTAGTTACAGTATCACACAACCAATATTGTTCTTTCCATCCCCCAAAAGTGTGTACCCAATCGACCCGGAGGTCTTCCTGCCTACCTTGTCTTCCTTGTCTCCTGGCGGCATATCGATGGGGCTATAGGTGGGCTCGGAAGTTTCCGGCGTGGCCTCTGAGGCAGGCCTCGTGGTCGGGGTGGATTGGACAGGGTCAGCTTTGTGGGACATGCTGTCTACTCCATATCCGAAGGCCTGAATGGCATTTCCTGTGGGGACGGAGGATATATACAGTCATTCGTTTGAGCTGTCTCTCACAGTAGCAGAAGCAGCCGGTTTACAGAGAGCTCTAAGTTAGTTCTTGATCTTCTGCCCAGCAGTATTTGTGTCAGTGGATCTGCCTTCGCTTTGTGGGATAGCTTGGAGCTACTGGATTTGCCTATTAATTGTAAAACTTACGAGCTCGCCACAATTTTCTCCCGATCCTTTCAATATTCTATTCTATTTTTTTTTTATTTATTTTTTTAAGGAATGAAAGCAAATACTGTTGCATACCATTTGAATCTCAGAGCCCTGGGAGAATGCAATGAATGCACATTCAGCCCCAGACACTTTTGTCCGTGTCCTTGACTCGAAATAACCCTGTTAAAAACCTTTTATACAGAGAAACCAAATGTATCTCAATTTGCAGCAACAGGTTTGACCAAATTGTGGCGTAATGTCTGCACTCAAGTTGATGAGGCCTGTTTGCTTGCCACTGAGTATACGCCACAAGCGTGCAAATCTGTGGCATCTTTTTAAAAGCAAATAAATGAGCTCCACAGAGAGAGACAGAGAGAGACAGAGAGAGAGAGAGAGAGAGAGAGAGAGAGAGTGCCGGCCGCCAGAGCACTCCATAGAGGGAAGGGGGTGGGGGGGGGGGTGGGCGAGGGGGTCGAGGGGGAGGAGACGGGTGACAAATCCATCTGCAGTCAGCTCTGCGGATGGGGGGGGGGATAAACCAGGACAGAGCACCTTTTTACTTTGGCCTGCCGTCCATTTGATACACAGTGCTTGTTTCTTTCTGCTCCTGCAGAAAAGACGGCAAACCGTGTAATTGCTTGGCAACCACCTCCATTATAAGGTCATCGCGCAGAGATGACTTTGAATAGATTTATGTGACTGATCAGATTCCGACCCTTCTCAAACAAAGGAGAAATGACATTTTTCTCCCTCCACAAAGGACAAATGAGAGGGAGGGGAACCGCACAGGCATAATCGGCACGCGTGCGCGCACACACTTACACACTTACTTCGCACTTGCACACACCACCCACTGCAGTTCACAGGTTCAGATCCATAATTTCATGCGTTGGGTTCCGGATGAAGAATAATATAAAACGTGTCGACGTGTTTTCGCTCGTGTTTGTGAGTCGTGTCTCATAGCTTCATATGTGTATCTTAAATGCTCACACTGCTACAAAGTTCCCTGTCAAGTACTATTGAGAAAAGTCGTTATACGCATCTGTTTGTTTCGGAGGTGATATAACTAACATCACCCTCAGAGGTGCAGCAGTAAACTAATAAATCATCAAGTTGGCTGGAGGGCTCCCATAGTGAATGCTTTACTGCACCCAAATGTTCCAGCGAGTGATTAAGCTCATTGCCGACAACGATTGCATTTTTAATGACTTCCGATACGTTTTTAACCCATGGGCATATCCCAGGCCATTGCCTGCAGGGTGCCAAGACTAAACATGATTGGCCTATTCTCACATTGTAATGCAGCTTTTGCGTTGTATTTCTGTGGGTTGCTGTCTTCACCCCCCCCCCTCCCCCCCACGCTAGTAAAAAGGAAAGCCACATCTGTAGCAGTTTATCTCCAGTTCCCCCTGACTGCAAACAGGAGAGGCTGCATTTTGTGTTCTTTTTCAAGACGCCTCTTCGTGTCTCATCCCTCATCTTGCGGACTCAGCTAAAACTGCATCCCCGGCAATCTATTGAAATGGTCGGAGAGCATTACCTACACAATGGAACATGTTAAATTCAATGGTGCCTTGTAGTGCTGATGACACCGGCTACACACTTTGTCGCAATTCCGTGAAGCGCCTGATATTTCACTACTAAATCATGTTGCGTGGCTGTTTTAGTCGAGGCCCAAATGTTCCTTCCTTTCGTGAGCGTGTCGTCTCAAATGTGTCATCGCTTGGTTGTTTTCTTAGAGAAGGCTGAAGAGTAACTTACGTGGAACTGAGCATAAAGACCACATGAACATTTTGTTGTTACCGGACTGTTAAAAGATACCAGTCATATACAATGAATTCTGCCGAATTTGTAGAATCTCCTCATCCTCTTATCATATTTGTATAGACCTTGAGAAGAAAGTCAACTTGATCCATCGGAGATCTGAGATCAGCCACTCATGTGTATCTAGCATGCTGCACAGCTATGTCTCCAGAGTGCCACCGACAGAGAGTTTGTGAACGCGAGGATGAAAACGCACCCGTCCCCACTCGATTTTCAGGGTGAAAGCAAGTTGCTCAAGTGCCACATCAGTGTGGCTAACATGAAAAGAACCGGAGAGATCCCATAGGACGACATCCTAACGCGAGCGAGGGAATTGAACTTTGTGTTTCGTTTTATTTACTCACTCAGGCAGGTGTTGTCTGTGAAGTCCCGAAGGAAGTTCTCGCACTCCCCTTCCTGGTTGCCACTTCCTGCGCAGGTGCACCATGGGGATACAGTCCAGTTGCTGTAGCTTCCGTCCACGTAATTAGGGGTTGCATCCGTTCCTACAGAGGAGGGGATTCAGACACATTACCTAACAATATCAGGGCACTAATGGATAATAATGGACTACATTTACTATAAACAGAAAACCTACCGAGGTCTATAACGACGTTCCCTGTGACTTTGTGGCCCCGGACTTGATATAGGGACTGTGGTGTGTGATGCTAATGCTTGTTTTACATGTGAAGAGTCCATCCAGATTTGCTGACAGGCATATGGTGCACTTTTAATATTTAAAACGAGGTTATGAGGAATATTTCTAACAGGTATCAAGGACGGTCGGTGAATTATGCATTCCGAAAACCTGCATTACAGCCTGTCAGCTTGTACTGCAGTCAGTCAGTTTGGTCAGATATAAAGCTGTAGGCAGATTGCAGCGGTCCGGAACGCGTCCTAAGTTCACGAAGAGCAGTCAGCATCCCGTTGTTCTCTATTCAGCGCCCTCGCTCGAGCCTGCCGGCCAGCTGTCCTCCGTGTTCCCCACCATCGCCTTCCCCCAAACAGCCCCACATGTAGGTGGAGGTATCGACCGCAAGTTGGATCCCAAATACTCCCCCCCCTGTCCTCCTCCTCTCTTCTCGCCCCCTCCCTGTCGACACCCCCCCCCCTCCCCTCCACGCCCCGGCCCCCTCCCCTCCATCTGTAGTCACCTATGAGGCCTGTGTAGGAGGCCAGGCAGGCCTGGTAGTTGTCCTCGTTGGGGCAGCTGCTCACTGTGTGCTGAGTCACCAGGCAGTTCATGTGGAAATCAGCCAGTCTAGACCTGCACAGCACAAAAACAAGCCACGGAACTGTAGAAGACAACTACACGCACACACGGACACATACCGGAACACAGAGACACACGTGTGAACCGTTACACACGCGAACACAAACGCACGCGGACATGCACATGCCCAGCACACACTCTGACGCACGCTAACACGCACACGCACACACATCCCACACACATCCCACACACGAATGAAAATGCACATAATGCACACTCACTCAAAGGACAATTTTTGGCAATATTATGTCTTTGGAGCAGCTGCCGGTTGTGACTGGAATGAAAGTAGCCAAAAATGTCCAACATCTGTTTCTAGGTTACAACAACAGGTGTTACACATAACCACCAACACGGTGATGTCTAAAAGTTGGTGAGGCATTTTCTTGTGTTTCACTCTCTGCAGCACTTGAGATGGATATATTCACATAGCCGTTAGGATCAATATATTTCCGCAATAATACTGCTCTGGCAGGTTTTCGGGCTTATCCTGACCATCTCAAGCATTGCCCGGTTTCTCAATCAAAGGAACTGATAAAAAAGAGTGTTTTTGGTTGTTTTTGTTGTTTATGTGTGTTTCTGATAAGAACAGCTTTAAGTCTCTTCATGCCTTGGGGACAGGCATCGCTAATCCACTTAAGTAGGTTTATTGGAGGAGCGTGTGCAGAGCTGTCCTGTCTTTACACATCACTGCTGCCCACTGGAAGGGAGTGATTCACCTCCAACCCCCCTCTCCCCTCCCTCTCTCTCTCTCCATCCCTCTTTCATTCTCCCTCTCCCTGTTTCTCGCTCCCTCTCACTCCCTCCCTCTCCCTTTCCCTCTCCCTCCCTCTTTCTCCCCCTCTCTCTCCTTCCGTCTCTCTCCCTATCTCCCTCTCTCTCCGTCCCCCCCTCCCTCTCTCTCTCCCCCTCCCACTCTCTCACGCCTTCCATAGTCATGACTTATTCATGCTGACCCTCTGTGACCCCAGTGCCCAGCCGGAAGGTCTGAGGTACCTCCAGGCCAGAAGCCTGACTGAGTACGCCTGTCTCAACATATGATAATGAACTAGTCAGGCTTCCTGGCTACAGGCCTTGCTACACTACAGTGTGCAGTCAAAGAGACACACAGAAAACTCCTGTGCACTGGTTATCATACATTATTTCGGTATTGTTTTGTGTTTTTATTTGGTTTTCGGTTGGGGAGTTGGCTGGGGGGGAGGGGGGGGGGATGTGGGGAGTTGTTGAGATGTTTTGTAAAGTAACATCGGCCTTTGTTGTGCCTGTTGTGCTGGCTCTGTGACCACAGAGTGTAGGATCAGAATGGAAGTGTGCTTGTTATCCAGCTCGATCCCTCGCTGCCAGATTGTGAATGAGGAGTTGCAGAGGCTGGGGATTTGTCTGAAGGAAAGTGATGAGGTAACACTCTGCAGGCTGAATGCAGCGAGCAGCGTGCCAGCTCCTTGGCCCGGCTTACAGCCAGCCTCCAGCTCCACGCTCCGCATTCTAGCCACAGACCCAGTGTCAGCTCATAGCCCCAGCTCCTAGTCCCAGCCCAAGCACCTAGCCCCAGGCCCAGAAGCTATCCTCAGCCCCAGATCCAGCTCCTAGCCCCAGCATTAGCCTGTAGCTCAGGAGAGGGTAAGAGGGTAAAGAGCGTGCCCATTCTGAGTGTGATGCCCACTTGACATCCCTGAGAGCCCAATTTACTAGAATGACATGCAGGGAGTACAGTACCATGACGTGGTCTGTGTGCCATGATGTACAACCTGTCAAAGTCACAGGCAAACCTTCCTCTCAAACAAGTGGGTCGTGTTGAGGTCAGTAGGTAAATAGAGTACTTTGCATTGAAAGCATCCTAGGTTAAGATCATATTTTGAAATGTGCTTTTGGAATAAACATTATTCAGTTTGAGACAGAGTGAGACGGAGTGTGTGTGTGAGAGTGTGTGTGTGTGAGTGTGTGTGTGTGCCTGATGACAGCCATGCATGAGTTGTTCACTTGCACAATTGCGTGTACCATGCAAACAAAATGGAATCCAGATGGATTCAAAATGTATTAGTTTGCCCTATCATTAACCCCAGAAACTACACACTGGCAACCCAACCTGCAGCAACTTTGACTGTATAGGAATCTTTCAAATTCCTATGTTGATTTATACATGTTTCATGACCCTATATGTTTCATATTTGAGTTCAGGGACTTCACCAATTCAACATTTTGTCCATATGCAATATCAAATGAACGTCAACTGGACAGAAGGCTGACATTTTGTCCATATGCAATATCGAATGAATGGGCAGTGTCCAGAAGGCTGACGTTTTGTCCAGATGCAATACCAAATGAATGGGCAGTGTCCAGAAGGCTGACGGTTTGTCCCGGCTCCCAGCCCCAGATGCAAGTCCACGCATTGAATGAAATTAAGTGCTACTGACAATTTAAGTATGCAAAAGGAAGATTTGACAAACACGAATGTGAGATGTCAAACTGTGCTGTGGGCATTCAGTTAAGGCATACAATGTATTCCTTTTCAGCAGTTAGATAGATTGTGTTGGACATTCTCTCCAACAGAGGGGAGGCAAGGATGTTGTGGAGGCTCTCTCTCTCTCTCTCTCTCTCTCTCTCTCTCTCTCTCTCTCTCTCTCTCTCTCTCTCTCTCTCTCTCTCTCTCTCTCTCTCTCTCTCTCTCTCTCTCTCTCTCTCTCTCTCTCTCTCTCTCTCTCTCTCTCTCTCTCTCACTAGATGGCTCGTAAGGTTTTCAGACGAGGTTTACGTAACAGAAAGAAAAACAAACTGTTCACCAAAATCCAATCAAAAATGCTGAGAATAAATGTTCATAACAAACGGATTGAAAAATGCTCGAAACGTGTTAAGGTTTGTACAGCCAAAGGTCTTTTTAAAGGTGGTGAAATGGTACGTTCTCTGAGTATTTGTTTGTTGAAACCGGTTTCTTCAGGAGCGAATGGGAAAACAAAGTGCAGTTGATGTTACATTCGATATGTGACCAGCAGAGAAACCAAGCTCCTGCTCTTGCTGCTTGCATTCTCACGGTCAGCCTCCATTATTGAGGACATTGTTACCATAAGTAAGTAAACGTAGATAAACCGTCACATGATGGGTGAATTGGTGTTGCATTGTGTGTTTCATCACACGAACAAAGTTACAGTAATGCTCAGATCGGGAGAATTAGTCACGAATCGTGAACAGCAATGCACTATTTATCAGAGCAACTGTTCATACAGCTCAGACTTCTAAACCCTCGGCTGACAGTGAGAAATAGGTTACTTCATGAATGAGAGCATGTTCAGTAAAGGACCACATTCAAAACAGGATTTTGGGTCATGTGCCTGTTTTAGAAAGAAGAGATACTGGTATACGCATAGACATAATAAAGAGTGTGTGTGTGTGTGTGCGGGGGGGACGTCTATTCTTTATTATGTCTGCAATGACGCAGTAGGTGTCCGTTATCACCCGATAACGGACATCCCTGCAGCCAATCAGAATCGAGTATTCACCCAGACCATGGTATAATATCTCTTGTAATCTCTACAACTCCCCCACTTGCTCCTCCTACCGTCCCCAACACACGCAACACACGCAAACAGGCATTACAGTAGTACTGTCAACAAAGAACACTGAAAAAACGGGGTAAAACCCCTCTGGTGTGCTGGATCCAGCCTTGAGAACACTCCACACCTATGTCACCACAGGCCGATTGCATTGCCTGTAGGGGATTTACCCTGGTATATGAGTTTCGGTCATAGACCTTCACACAGAGAAAAATTCTTCAATTTGGTTGAGAAAAGGGCTGTATGGTGGAAGGCAGCACTTACAGTAAAAATTGCTGGTTGATGTTGAACTATTCTTGTATAAGGACACCAAGGTGAAAGCTGACATTGTCTTGAACCACCATTACAAACAAGTGTGAACAATTTTGAGTCATCGTGTTTTACAGATGACAAGTGTTGTAGTTGTGTTTACTGTTTGCCGCCTGTGTTTACCATTTTGCAGCACAAGTGCATCACATCACAGTGCAAAATGTTTTTCGTGAATGTGAATGTTTAGCGTTTTGCCAAAAGAGTGTCTTATTCGACAAATGGGTTTAGGCCACTGAAGATTTGATTCGGAGAATGGGGTTTAGTGTTTTAGCAATTGTGAAAAAAAAAATTGTGTTTCCGTCCAGGACTCGGGGATAAAGGACGGATTGATAAGGAGGTGGAGCCCAGCTAACACATGACGTTGCGGCAACGTTGCCAGTAAGTGCGCAGTTGGTAACCCGCGACGTTACCTTCTGGCAACGTCGTGGCAACGTCGTAGCTACGTTATAAAGGGAATGTTGCCAGTTGGTCCCATGGACAACGTTGCCACGACGTTGTACCTTGGTCGGCTGGTTACGTTATTTTTAGACCCGTGGGCAACGTTGCCGCGACGTCGTACCATGGTCGGCTGGTTACGTTATTTGTTGGTCCCCTGGACAACGTTGCCGCGACGTCGTACCTTGGTCGGCTGGTTACGTTATTTGTTGGTCCCCTGGACAACGTTGCCGCGACGTCGTACCTTGGTCGGCTGGTTACGTTATTTTTTGGTCCCCTGGACAACGTTGCCGCGACGTTGTACCTTGGTCGGCTGGTTACGTTATTTTTAGACCCGTGGGCAACGTTGCCGCGACGTCGTACCTTGGTCGGCTGGTTACGTTATTTGTTGGTCCCCTGGACAACGTTGCCGCAACGTCGTACCTTGGTCGGCTGGTTACGTTATTTTTTGGTCCCCTGGACAACGTTGCCGCGACGTTGTACCTTGGTCGGCTGGTTACGTTATTTTTAGACCCGTGGGCAACGTTGCCGCGACGTCGTACCTTGGTCGGCTGGTTACGTTATTTGTTGGTCCCCTGGACAACGTTGCTGCGACGTCGTACCTTGGTCGGCTGGTTACGTTATTTTTTGGTCCCCTGGACAATGTTGCCGCAACGTTGTACCTTGGTCGGCTGGTTACGTTATTTTTAGACCCGTGGACAACGTTGCCGCGACGTCGTACCTTGGTCGGCTGGTTACGTTATTTTTTGGTCCCGTGGACAACGTTGCCGCGACGTTGTACCTTGGTCGGCTGGATACATTAATTTTGGTACCATGGGTTAAGTTGCGGCTAAGTCGCTCTTTGGTCGCAGGACAACGGATCTCGAGTGCATATAGTGGTTTATCCAGAGATGGAGAGATCACACTGGACTGCTCTCAGTTCTGACACTTTTGCAATGTACCCATAGTCTACATGAATTTCAATCACACACAATATTAAATGTTGCACCCAGCACGTATAAATGTAGAAAATGCATGTAATTCATGTGCAGCTCAGCCCCAGCATGTCATTGGTCATCAATTTTCTCATATGCAGAAACATACCTTTAATAAATAAGACTGAATCTGGAATATAATTTAGTCTTTCATTCTTTACTATAAACATGTACAAAAGCAATCAATGTGTGATGTGTAACATGATTAAGCAAACATTCTTTGTATAGCACACCAAAGCTGTATGACACACAATGCAAATGTGTGCTCCAATAATTTTTGTGATACAAAATTGTTAAATGTGACCAAAAGGTAAGCGACTCTTAAGAGTTTCATTTCCAAAGACAAGTCATCACAGAATATTACAATTCTTCCTTAGCAAACCTGCCCCTCAGTCTGCCCCTGAGCAACAACTTTGCGCATGCCCATTTCAACGCATCGCTCAAATTGGGGTTTCAGAAGAGATTTTGCAGGGGTTCAACATCGTCTTGTACGCATTGGATTTCAACTGGAAATTAGCTACTTCAAAGGTGAGTTTCTTTACAGAAATATATAAACATATTTTAAGAAATTTGATGGGGCATACTTATACGTATATGTTTGAAATGTAGGCCATTTAGCCTGTTTGTGCTATCAGATTCACATTGTTTACGTTAGGATTTCAATAGCTACAGTACAGTAGAGGTTAAACCCTCCAGAAAGTTATGTTGAAATACTGAAAATGCATAGGCCTACATGTTTTCAAAGTTTAGCTTCTCACAAATCACCCACAAAAGAATCAGTGAAAATAAACGTTCAGAACTGTTAAAAAACCTTGTCCCCAAATAGTTTATTTAGCCCGGAATTTTCAAAGACTGTGGAGCTAGCGTGGCTGATCACGTTTTAATCACAGCAATGGCGTCTATAAAAGTATCATGTCACAAATTTTTCCAATTTGTACATGATATCTTTTTTTGGATAAGTTTATTCGTTTTAACCTTTTAGATGCGTGAGTTTTAAATATTTCGGACGCTTCCACCAGTTATTTTTCCAAAACGGCAGCTAGGTTGCTTTAATTAGCTTCCGTTACCTAGCAACCTAGCATAATACTCGTAGCAATGCTACTACCTGCTAGTGTTACTTGTTAGCCTACTAATTGTAAATTTTGAAGCCATACTATAGCGTTTGTCATATAGTTTTTGTCTATCGGAAAACAGTCGGTTGGAATGTTCAGAATCACACATGTGCGACGCTACGATGTGGGGCCCTGCTTTCGAACGATCACATATGTGCAATGCTACTCCTTTTATATCAATATGCTATAACTATGTACATAAACTACATTCCATTTTCATTTCTGTACAGATTATCCTACCACCGTCACACGGCCTAGCACTGTGTCCCTGGGAAATGATGGTAAAGTAATGAATGACCGTTTAAAACAGTGACAATAATTGTATGAGCCATGGCAACCTAAAGGCTATGTTTTGAAGCAAAAGCATGACTTAAAACTTTTGCATCACCAGATTCCATACCCCTAGATGTCAACTCTGGTCTGGTGGAGGTGAACCAATTGGGGGCCCAGGAAAACAGCTGGCAGCCAGGCAAGTGCAAATATAAGACACTCAAAAAAATATATGCTTTGTATACAACCATTCAAGGTAACATTTGTTATTTACATAAATGTTACAGCTAATCTAGAAGAACCACAGTGTATGCCAATCATGCTAACTCTTGTAAACTTGTTTTACTTGTCTTTAATGACAGACACATTACAGGTTATGCTCCGGAAGATGGAGACATTGGAGGAGAACCAGCGAGAGGCTCTCCTATTCAGGCGACTACAGGGCAGACACACTGCCAGTGCCAGTGATGGACCTACAGGTGGCCCAAACACAGGCTGAACTCCAAGACGCCTTAAGCGAGGAGCGCCTTAAGGTGCTGGAGTTGCGAAAGAGAGTGGTAAGTGTTTGGAGATGCCATGAACTATGGCTTACACGCAGCGTTCAACGTTCACATTGGTGCTGACAATAAGTTCATGACTTCTAATTCCAGACGCTGTGATGAAGTGGAAGACGGGACTGGGAGAGAAAGCTGTGGAGCTCCTCATAGAGGAGACACTCAAACACAACCCGGCAGCCCGTTCAAAACAAGCCAGGTGAATGAATCATGATTGCAGCTTCCATATCCAACCTTTCACATGGCTATGTAACACAAATCTAGAATCACATGTTTTTTTGATGATGTATATTATTTTAGATGTGATTTTTTTATGACTTGTATAGCGCCTTTTTACACGTGCAATTATGTTGATAGAACTCTAACTTATTTTGTGCTTCATTGTCAGGGCCAACAGACAGGACCTGTAGCGGGGACTGGCAGAAGATTTTAATTCACAGTTTGGCACTTTGTTTGAAATAAAATGACAATGTTACATGGAAATGCTGCCTTGTTTATGATTAGCTGGAGTTAGGCTACACATCACACAAACCTCCTAAAGTTGGCTACCATGTAGCCTATTATACAAGAACAAGTAGCATTTTGGGCAAATGAGGTCTGCATATGAACCGCCCCAATATAAGCAGTAGAATTGAGAAATATAGGTTACTTAGTTAACGTTGCAGTTACGGACTGGCAACGTCACAAAATTACGTTGCTAGGAGGTCGCGGTTACGGACTGGCAACGTCGGAAAATGACGTTGCTAGGAGGTCGCGGTTACAGGCTGGCAACGTCGGAAAAATAACGTTGCCACGACGTCGCGGTTACGGACTGGCAACGTCACAATATTACGTTGCGGTTACGTTCTGGCGTCCCACAGATGCAAGGTCCCGCAACGTCGCCAATATGGCAAGCCTTTTTAACATTTAAAAGCTAAGTTTGACTATCCGGAATTAACATTGTAGATATCAACAACGTCTTTCTGACTAGTCGTAATTACATTTTGGATAGTTGGAATTGTCATTCAAGATATCTGTAACGTAATTGTGACTAGTCGAAACTACAGTTAGAGATATCTGTAATTCAGTTTTGACTAGGCAAAACTGAATGACAGATATCTGCAATGACGTCATTGGAAACGACATTCAACTCGTCACACATCTTAAATGACAATTGCGGATATCTGTAATTCAGTTTTGACTAGACAGAATGAAAGTTAAAGATATCTCAAACGTCATTATGACTAGTGCAAATTATTGTTGCACACACCGACACTTTGAACGAGGGCTTTTCCCCGAGTTGGGAAGAGAACAGACAAGAGCATCGCAATTCTTTTTCGAGAAAAACCTCTCAGACAATGACAGTCTAAACACAGTAATTTAAAGTTTAGAGAGGTGTCCAGAGTGTTTGGACAATAGTGTTCCACCGTCGACAAGCTGCGCGTTTCATGGCTTCCACGGATTTTCCATTATACCTAGCCGCGGAGCGGATGGTGAAATTACAGGCTGTCGGGGACACAGAGTTTTATGGTCATTTCAGACACTCAGGCCCTGCAAAGGGGCGAGGGGATCTCCTGTAGAGGTAGACTATGTCTGACGCTCTAAACAGTGATTGGATCAGAGTCGAGTGCCCAGTTGGTTTCACTCAAACAGAAAACTAATGGCTTCTTTTACATAGGAATCTAATCGCTTCCTATGGATTTGCGAACAGTGGCTCAAATCAGATGGATGTCTGGAAGCAATTTTCTCATAAAAGAGTAGAGAGAAATGTGTCATAGCTATCACACTTCGAAGTCAAATGCTTGGAAGTGCTTTGGGTAAACAGTGCTTCATGGAATAAAATAAAAAGGGTTTCATTTCCTGCCGCATTAGAAGATACTCGAGATTACAAATTCTGTTCCATTTGACATGATTGCCATGCTTGATCTTGTTCCTTATTTAAAGGAATCTGTCATTATGGGCAATCGCAAAGCCAAATTTCCAAGCCTTCAATCAAAGAAAATTCAGAGACGATCGCAGACCCTCATACAATGACTTGGGAATTTATGAAAGAGCAAAATAAAACAAAATCGGTCCAAGGAAGGCCTCTCCTCTGAATTGCCTCTCCCTCATTGTCAAGTCATGAAACGGCAGTCATGGGCTGATGGAGAGCGCTTTCTTCTTCTTTGCTTCTGTCCCCCGATCGGTGTCAAATGCTACGTCGATTAAACGATGTGGAAAAAAACGTTGATTTGGTCAATTGTTCATTCTGCTTGTTTTTCATATTCCTTCACATTTCATACCGCAAGTATCTGCAGAGTCTAGTCTAAAACTTCCCATCATCTGCTGTGGCTTTAAACACTGACTACAGAATCTATCTCCAAGCAAAACGTCAACTTAACAGACGGATCTCTGCTGGGATTTCGGAGAGAGCCACGAATCTCAAAAAGACCAACAATTCCTCACACACTTGTCAATGTCCCAAGATACAGATCTTTTTAGATGTCTTCCAGACTGCTTTCGTTACCTCTGGATTAAAGGAAATTTCCGTCATCCAATCAGTCTGTGTCCGGTCTCAATGTGGCTCTGCGATTGTCCTTCGAAGGAGGTTCAAAAGGGTCAATTTATTTGGGAACACAAGGCTATTTCATTCCTTGCTCGTTGAGGCCAATTCAAGACTTAGTAAAAGGGCACTTGGGCTCAACGTATTAAGTCAAATCTGAGGAGTTTATTTAGTTAAGTCTGTCTGTGCAGGAAAAACCCAACAACATTCACCCACCGACCAGAGTAACGAGGCCACCGATTTTAGTAGACTTCATTTAATTAATCATTTTTAATTTACCACTCTTCGCGTCTGATTAAACATTTCCTTGTTTGGTGACCAGGAAATCAAAGACAATTCAATGTGTTTTGTTCCTCACACGTTCTCTCCCTCTCTCTCTCTCTCCCTCTCTCTCTCTCTCTCTCTCTCTCTCTCTCTCTCTCTCTCTCTCTCTCTCTCTCTCTCTCTCTCTCTCTCTCTCTCTCTCTCTCTCTCTCTCTCTCTCTCTCTCTCGCTCTCTCTCTCTCTGTCTTTCTCTCCCTCTCCCTCTCTATTCCTCCTCTTCCTGTCTCTCTTCATATCCAACATCATGCAACCCCATTCAATGTTATGACATCCAAGTGAATGCTAAATCAGTTGAGGCCCACCAAGCGGATACATCTATTTGGTGAGGGTAAGTGGATTATTCAAGGTTATCTGAACACCCTAAATACTGCAGAAACAAGAACTAAGGTAAACACAGTCCCTGAAGGAAAACCCATCTGATAAACAGATTAATAGTCCCTGAAATGCCACAGAGAGCAGACCTGCAACACAGGCCGCAATCGACTGGCTACCACAGGCAATTCAAATGAAATCCTTTCCCAGCGTAACTACAGTAGAAAATAATGAAATGCTCTACCCTTATGTCCTGCGTCGGAGATTGCCGAAGCACCCAGAGCCAGCCTTAATCACCACACTTGTACGTTTGGCTAGATTAGTCTTATCAATAGTGTTAGCATTAATAATAGATTGGTGCCCCTATCTCCGGGAGGGGACGTTGGGAACCAAGGGGTGGTCGGCCTGGCTGGTAGCGGGTCATCGACCTCCCCTCAAGAAGCCCCAGAGATTTCGGAGAGCTGGATGGGGACACGGTCACCCGTGGATTGAAATGTTCTGCACAGGTTTTCCCCATGACCTCTCTCTCTCTCTCTCTCTCTCTCTCTCTCTCTCTCTCTCTCTCTCTCTCTTTCGTCCTGAGGAGAGGATAGTCAATGGATGAAGGGGTCAGCTCTGGGTCCAGGAGAAGGGAGCTGCCCCCAGAGAACCCTCATCACCTGTCACGACAGAGGGGGCTGAAGCCTGACGAGAAGGAGACACGTTCCCCCCCCCCCCATTATCTTTCCCGGCTAGCTGTGGCTATCTGGGGCTAGCTGGGGCTAGCTGGGACTAGCTGGGGCTAGCTGGGACTAGCTGGGGCTAGCTGGGACTAGCTGGGGCTAGCTGGGGCTAGCTGTGCGAAGGCTGGGTGAAGGGGGAGGCGGTGGGGTGGGGAAGCACGGAGGGAGAGGGAGCGTGGTGTGGTGGAAGGAAGCGATGCCTTGGTCTAATTCTTTTGAGGCCACTGTGGACTGTCAGATGGGGCTAGTGCCTCCACCCCCCCCCCCACCCCACCCCCCCACACACTTCACTTGGTGCCGTCCGATACAGCAACGCAGGCTGTTTCGGTTTGACGTAGGGGTTAAGAGGGAGGTAGAGGAGGCGGATTGGGGAGGAGTGTGTGTGTGTGTGCGCGGGGGGGGGGGGGGGGGGGGTCTAAGTTTGCTGTAAGCAGAACCCCGAGACGTCCACCAAACTGGGTCAGGTTACCTGGACCGTGATCAATAGCCTCTCTGCTCCCTCCTTTGAAACCCAGCGGCAAGAGAACTCAATCAAAGTGTGAGCCGTGAAGCCACGGAGAACAGGGGAAATAAATCTAAGATTTGAAGCATTGCATCGATTCTTCGGCCAATCGATAGGGGTGCATGTGAGAGCGCTGGGCTCTGCAGGGCAGGAGGGTGGAGGATCCGCTCCGGACCCAGGCTCACAGAAGTCCAGCTCGACGCTGGTCCAAATGTAGCCGTGGGCCTCATCAGCCGGTGGGCTCGTGCCGGGCCCCCGGGCCCTCGGAGCAAACAGTGATCCATCAGGGCCCCCGCGGCGGCCCCGGCAGAGGCGAGGATTTTTCCGCAAGGATCATGAAACAATAACAGGATGGGGAACGGGAGGGAGGGGGGGCAGGTGTGCGTGCGTGTGCGAGAGGGAGAGGTACCGTGGGAGGTAAATAACAGATGACTCAAAGCCCACACCACCCCCCCTACCCCCCCCCCCCCCCGAGACGAGGACGTGTCAGTCGAGCGCCAGCCGCCCTCGTACGCGAGCCTCTCTCCCCGTCGTCACCAGACCACTGACCTCTGCTGCGGCGCGGCTCTAGCCACGATCGATTCCCCCCTATCCCTCCATCCTCCCATCCATCCCTTGCTCGCTCGCTCCTTGAGCCGTTAGATAAAATGGGTCTCTGTCTGCGTATTGGCTTGTTTGGAGTCAGACACCTCTCCCAGCGAGCCGGGTCGCGAGTCGATAATCCTTCTCTCCTGAATCTCATCCGCCAGGATGAGGGAGGGTGTGGAGAGCCCCCCTGGGTTCGCCTGGTCTATACAGTACCAGGATGGTGGGGGGAGGGGGGGGGGGGGGCTTCAACACTGTCCTCCTCTACGCTGAAAAAACAAACCAGGTTTACGCCCCCCCCCCCCCCCCCCCGCGCGTCTGTGGTCGAGGAAACTGCGATGGCAGGTGACGGAAACGTCACTTCCAGATATCCTCATAGGGGGGGGAAATGACTTTGGATGACCCGCGCAGTGAGCAAGCAGGGGGACATTACTCAGCAGCGCCAAGGTGGGGCCCCGTTACAATAAACTCTTAGTGACACGCCGTCAACATCTCGCGGGTGGGTGTAATTATTCCGATCTCGTTCGCTGCGAGCGTGCGCCTGTTTGTGTGTGTGCGTGTTCCTGCCTCGGCGTGTGCACTCGGCGTCACGTGTTTGAGTGTGTGTCCCGTTGACCTCTTGACCCCACGTCGCTGGATTGACCTCCACAGGGGTGGAGATAATCAGCTCTAACAGACTATTTCATATGTCTCAATAAGGTGGTGCACGGTAGACATCTGAGGGCTGGGAGGTCAAGCCAAGCAACTGCACCTGAAAACAGATTGCATAAAGCAGGCCGCAAAGGTAATTATCAAGACGATCATAAATCGCAGAGAGACCATGGTGTTTCCCACAGCAGTAACACCCAGAATGGATTTAGTGACAGGGAAGGGATTGGGTTTTAGCAATTATGACTGAAACTAGACGGCCTCTAACCTCTCCTCAAGTACAACGAATGTGTACTGCCATTCTGGAAATTGGACACAGGGAATTGTTGGCTGGCGACGCCGTCGTACAAAACAGCCCAGCAATATAGAGAAAAGCGCACCGAGGCCCCCAAATGCCTTTGAAACCTGTGAATAACCAGTGAACATCCTTAATTGAAGAGAAGTTAATCCCACGGCTATACAATCCGCAGGTGGATTAAATGCGGTGTGAGTGGCGTGCGTGGGATTAGGGGAGAGCACGTTGCGTCCCGTCCCACTGAGAGTCGACGGTATGGGGGAGCGCCACACAGAACCCTGTATGGAGCCTGGAGGAGGGAGGACGAGTCGCATTTGGCTGCAGTCTCAGAGAGAGAGAGAGAGAGAGAGAGAGAGAGAGAGAGAGAGAGAGAGAGAGAGAGTGTGAGACAATTACATAAATAGAGAAAGAGGTTAGACAGAGACAAATAGAGAGAGAGACAGACAGACAGAGAGAGAAACGGTGTGAGAGATTTTGAGAGAGAGAGAAAGAGAGTGACAGAGAGAGACAGAGAGACAGAGAGAGCGAGAGCGAGAGCGAGAGAGCGAGAGAGAGGGAAGGTTGTTCTCCTCCCAACCCTGTGACAGGTAGACACACAGGCTTGGGGTGGCGGTCCACCACTCTGCGAGCCCACGTGCACCCTGTCAGGAGGGTGCCACGCTGTCACATTCACATTTAGTCATTTAGCAGACGCTCTTATCCAGAGCGACTTACAGTAAGTACAGGGACATTCCCCGAGGCAAGTAGGGTGAAGTGCCTTGCCCAAGGACACAACGTCAGTTGGCATGACCGGGAATCGAACTGGCAACCTTCGGATTACTAGCCCGATTCCCTCACCGCTCAGCCACCTGACTCCCTGTCATAGGATCGGATCAGCCGTCCAGCCATGTGTGACTTAGGGAAATGGAAAGCGGCCACAGCCCTCCAAGAGCACTTCGCTTCCATCACGATGACTCGGGTCTAAACTCCACCCCGATCATCGACGGCTCGTCCGCCCCCAAAAAACAACAATCCGAGTCGCTTTTGTTTTCGAGGCCGCGTCCACAGACACGTGCGTTCCCTTTTCCCTGTTCGGATAACCCGCCGATCCACATGACTCGAGGGGGTAGTAAAAGGCGCAGCAAGGGAAAAGACGACCGCTGGATCAGTCTGATACTTGTGCGCGGCGGTGAACAAACGAGTCACGCCTGACCAGGTGTGAATTGAATCCTGCTGCTCGAATCCAATAGAAACCTTCAGTCAAAGTGATCCAATAATGTTTTTGTTCAGCCTAATTTAGCGCCGTCCTTTCATCTTAGCCTCGTGTCTCCATCCGGCCCCTAATAGCCGGGCTACCCTGAGTGTCTGTAATTACTTTCCTGGCAAAGTTACAAGTCTGAAATATCAAACTTTGGGCTGTGGTGGGGGAAGGTAGATTGCTGTCAAACGTTCTCTGTAGGGCAGATTCCATTTTCTTTTCTTATTTGGCATGGGTATGAGTATGATAGTTCAGTTTGATCTGTTTTCGCTTTCTTTTTTGAAGCTGCTATCAACGCACCTGCCGTGGTGAGACTGTGCCCGGACGGAAAATAAGGAAATAACGCGCGACAAAAATATTTCGGAATCGACACCCAAGCTGTTCAGTACAGACGTGCGAATCGCTCTCATCCTCCACTAATTAATCAAGCACATACACACAAACCATACTTAACCCACCCAGGTTGACCACCACCCCCCCCCCCACATCCCCCACACCCCTCCACACATCCCCCCCACATCCCCCAACCCCCCCCCCCACACACACACACACATTCCCATCCCCCACCCACCCACCTCCCACCATCCCCCCCCCCCCCCACACACACACACACCCCCATCCCCCACCCACCACCCCACCCCCACACCGCCCGGGGGCCCCCCTCACCTGCAGAGCGGCTCCTGGCGGCAGCTCTTCCTCAGCTCCAGGCAGTTGGGCTTCTCCCGGTCCTCGAAGGAGCAGTGGGGCACGATGGTCTGCCGGCGCCGCTGGGCGCAGCCCTCGTCCTGGCAGGGGCAGAACAGCAGGCGCTGGCTGAACTCGGCCGGAACGCGGTCCAGGAACAGGCGCAGGGCCTTGTGGCAGCGCTTGCGGTTGCACGGCCCCCCCTTGTTGCAGGTGGCGATGTAGGTGGAGCGCTGTTTCTTGCAGCTGTTGTTCAGGTTGCAGGCTTTGGCCGCGTCCAGACAGGGGTTACAGGTCTTGTTGGGGTCAGCGCACTGATAGGCCTTGGGGGCGACGGAGTGCATCCCTAGAAGGGATAAAAAGTCAGTGAGTAACATTCATTTGATGGTGGGTTGAAACGCGGACTGTCTCAATAAAAAAAGATAGAAGGTCACACATTCTATGCTCCTGGAAATTGTATTGCTAGAACCAGTGGGTGTTGAATCAGTGGTACATAAACGAAATTGCTCAGAACATATGGTGAACGTTTTTTATTTTTCTTCTTTTCTTTCAGTGTAGTGGAAGAAAGGGAGGGGGGGGCATACTGCAGTGGACTTCCAGGAAGTCGAAACTCTGGTGTTTTCTCTGGACCAGAGCAAAGCCTGTCTCACGGTTGAGGGCCAAACAAACTCCCAGGGACTGACAGGAGGAGTGTCCTGTCGCCCCTTGACATCCTCAGTGTGGTTTTAATGAAGGGCCGAGGCGCGGAACGGGTTCATGGGAAGTGTTGGAGAGCCCTGCGTGCAGAGAGCTTATTCAATAACATCTGTCTCTCCAGCAACGCAGTGCCCACCAGAGACTCATGGAGCTAGCCCATATTCATTCTCACTGAATTATTGATTCACTCAGGCCTTGAGTGAAATGTGAATGAATAAGGTATACCGATTGGAAGTACTGCATGGCAACCAAAGTCATTTGGAAAAGATGTTTGCTAAGTAGGAAAGTTCCGGTTCGTTTCCTTCCCTGATTGTCGCTGTCGCTGTCACGCCGTCTCTTCTCGCCGCGTGGCGTTCGACGGCGTGCCGCGGAAAAGGTAGGAAGACGCCCGGCGGATGTTTCCGGTGAGGACGTACAATCGGTTTGAATGCTAAATGTCGTCTCTATCAAGTCAAGGACTTGGCAAAGACTCTCCCCACTGTGTTCTGTATCACGGCCCATTGGACAGTTTAAGTGTGAGATGAGCCTCTCTCTCTCCCTCTCTCCCTGTTCCCTCTCTCTCTCTCTCGCTCTCCCTCTCTCCCTGTTCCCTCTCTCTCTCCCACTGTAATCACAAACGGCAACATTGCAATTACCCCTCTGGCTACACATCATATTTTTTGCCGAAAACAGATTATGTCATTAGGTGTGTATACTCTATAAGATGTTGTTCCGGCCAGTAAATTCACACCTGTTTGGGAGATACCGGTAATAAAACGGCATCACTATTCACTGCCATTGTGTCTCTGTCTTGTATTCAGGGTATATTAGAAAAGTTAACCTTCCTCCCCTGTAGATAATGATATTTCAGAGGCCAGACGGGCTCTGTGACACCCTGTGAGATTCATCTCTTATTCAACAGAACCAATCTCCCTCTGTGTCTATCATTGCGCGCAGAGAAAAGGAAGTTTCGTTCGGAGGGAGCGTGCGAGCAGCTGTATTGCTGTATTGTTTGTGGCAAAGTGGCACGCAGGATGCACATTATCCATCCCGGAAATGAGACCCACAGAACTGACACCGACCCATAGTTACTGTAGCTAAGAGAAACCTATGAGAGCTGATGATTTTTTGGCGTTGTCTTTGAATTTCAGTGTGTTGCACAAAAACGACAGCGTGAAGTCAGGTATTGGAAGTTGGATTGCGTCTCCATTGATAAACTGGTCTGTCCATGTGAAGTTGGAACCCTAGTTTCCCCACTCTGCGAATGACAAACTATGTCAGGTAAAAGCTGAGTAGCTTGAGCAAGTCTTAATGACGGTGCAAGTAGGACTCAAGTACAGTTACTTAGGGTCACTAAACCCCATCCGTTGCAAAAAACAAAGTGTTCTTGGCAGTGACTTGTTGGCAACACATCCTAGCACTGCTTTGAAAGGATGCGAGAAAGGAGGGCCTTCCAGTAAGGACGTTGCTTACCATTTTAAGTAGTTCCACAACGCCCTGCCAATCGAACATTGCACTTTCAGCCTTGAACGCAACAACACAACACAGGTGAAGGGGCATCGGTTTGTATGCCGGATGATCTGTGATTGGAATTAAAAGGAGAGCTGACGTTAGCCCTGGGAGTCCATGGGAGACCAAACTGGGCCAAGCCTGGCCGAAGCGGGCCAGAACCAGGCCAGTCCAGCTGGAGGGTAGAGGCTTTCGGGGCTGTCCAGCGGCCCCAACATATAACAGTGATGGATTGCAGCTCCTAAATCTCCCCTGGCCATCTGCAGCCTCTAATGTGGGCCACCGGGGGGGTCCAGGATGAAAAGAAAATAAGAGAGGATGAGCTACAAAGATTTATCTGACCAAGCAGTGTTGCTGGCTGAGCTTTTTACTAGTTCTGATTGGGAGCAAAGATTGAATTTGGTGCTCAACCCAAGGTGATATCCTGAGGGGGACAGAAGACACAAAGACCTATGATGGTTTAGAGAGGAAAAGAGAGGAGAGGAGAGGGAAGGGGAGAGAAGGGGAGAGGAGGGAAGGAGGGAGGGGAGGGGGAGGGGAGGGGAGGGAGAGGAGAGGAGAGGGGAGGAGGGAAGGGAAGGGGAGAGGAGGGAAGGAGAGGAGAGGAGAGAGTGGAGGGAAGGAGAGGAGAGGAGAGAGTGGAGGGAAGGGAGGGGAGAGGAGGGAAGGGAAGGGGAGAGGATGGAAGGAGAGGAGAGGAGAGAGTGGAGGGAAGGGAGGGGAGAGGAGGCAAGGGAAGGGGAGAGGAGGGAAGGATAGGAGAGAGTGGAGGGAAGGGAGGGGAGAGACAATGTGATAAGAGACAGAACAATATAGAGAAAGATGATAGCATTGAGTTTTGAAAATAATACTTGTTTTCTTAAGTGTAATATGAGAGCTTTTTAAAAACACTTGTTAGTTATGTCAGAACAAAAACTGAATATGCATCCTCAAAGTATGCATCTGGAGAATTGTATAAATTAGAGGGGGAATGAAAGCACGGTTGATTAGATGATTAGAGTACCTAATCACAGCATGAAAGAGAGAGAGAGAGATAGAGAGGGAGAGAGAGAGATAGAGAGAGAGATAGAGAGAGAGAGATAGAGAGGGAGAGAGAGAGAGAGAGAGAGAGAGAGAGAGAAAGAGAGAGAGAGAGAGAGAGAGAGAGAGAGAGAGAGAGAGAGAGAGAGAGAGAGAGAGAGAGAGAGAGAGAGAGAGAGAGAGAGAGAGAGAGAGAGAGAGAGGGGGGGTAGAGAGAATAATAACATTGTGGTGTCTGGCGACAGATTGTGCGGCCACTTCCGTACACATACCCAAGAGTTTTCAATTCCCGGCCAATCAGCGCCTCAATCATGGACTCTCGCCATCAGACTACCCACACAGCTGTCAGCAGTAGTGTGGGCGCCCGGGAATCACATCCAGAATCACCTCACCCTGTTACGTAATACAGGGCCAGCTGACCCGTCACGTCCAAAGAAGGCCAGTTAACCACTTCATAACTCTGACGGTACGACCACAACCTGTACTCAAAACAAAACGTTTGGATTCGGCTCTGTTGATACAGCTTTGCATGCTAATGAAAGTAGCGTAGAAAGTAGATTTGTTTCCATACAGTGAGAGCTTTGTGCTACACGTGTGATTTTAATTGGTTTTGGGAGCGAAATGCTGAATTCATTCAGCGAGGGAAAACGGTTACAGTCGAGTCCTCGTGCCTCTCTTGAGAAAACCAGTAGGGGGTTCTCAGGAAGTGTACAACAAACCCCTTTCAATTCTTACACCTAGTTGTGTGTGAAGACAATAGTCATTTTGTATGGAAATCCAGCGGATTGACTCCCCTGCTAATATGAGTTTTATAAGGAACCCCATCTTGGCTCTTAAGTGTTGAAACCCTGAGATGGCAATCTCCTGAAAACACAATGTATTAATTACGGAAGAAAGCCTTGAAAGACGATGCACAGATTTTGGATTTACTGCGAGGCACATTCCGGAATAAGGGCTGTTCCTTCCCCAGTAATTGCTCTCCCACTGCCTTATTTGAATCCTGCATTTCATATATCATCCTGGACTCCGGGGGGACTCCAGGGACGAGGGGGGGGGGGGGGGGGTGGGGGTAGGAGACGGGGGTGGGGGCGGAGGTGGGTAGGGTGGTTGGTGGAAGGGTTCAGTCCAGGATAGGCAGAGCTCTTGGCTCTGGGTATGTTCGCGGTAATTAGGATGGGTGCCAAAGTTTGGATTTAATACGGCCCTGGGTGAGTGTGCGAGAGCTTGTTAGAAAGTCTTTAGTCTGTCCCCCCAGGAGCATGTCAAGCATTTCCGAGTCAAAGGGTTCATCAGTCATTAGCTCGTGGCCGGGGTGTGTGTGAGTCGGGGGGGTAGGAGGAGAGGGCTACACGCTGGGACGGCGCTCGCTGAGCCTGGCTGCTGTTGGGGATCTAAAGACCTTGTTAGTGGGATGGCTCTGTTTCCTAGATGTGGCTGGTCCTCGTGGAGCGCAGCACTCGTCTGCTGTACGTCACATTTCAAGAAGTTGCGGGGGGGGGGGGGGTGGGTCGTCGCTGTCTAAACATGTCGCCCAGTACTTGAGTGGTTTATGAACAGCTGCTGCTGTCTTCTCAACCCCCCCCCTTCCCCGACTGCAGAAGCCCTTTGTATTCACACTGCCGTCGATGATTCTAATTGTCATGCACGGGAACTCTCTCAACTGTTCATCATGTACGGCAATCAGGCATATCAAACCTGCAGTGCGGTTCTGTTGCAGGACACTTTTTCGCATGCAAGTCTGTTCGATTCTCTATCAAGATGCTGGCTCTGCTGCACATATTCCCAAAACGTCAGAGCAGAGCGCTTAATTGTGCCAACAAAATAAACTAATGAGCACTGCCGTGCCCGTGTTTGGAAGATGATTCCATATTCAGTTTAATACCACCTTGTTATAATAATGCTGACTGCAACAAAGAACCAGCCTAATATGTTTCTCTCACGCTCTCACTCATTACCGATCCACGGAGGAAACAGGGAAGCCACACTCTAAATTGTAAATTGTAAACTGAAGTAAACATATTATAGTCGGATTAAAAACATACACGCACAGACAGACGCGCGCGCATCCAGTACACACCCGTACACACGACAGGGAAAAATCGGAACAGACAGTAATTGTGGAGAATCCAAGGTGAATATGTTCAATGTTGCCGTGCATGCTGAGCACGGATGGTGAACCAGTCCTTAGTCCCTGGAAACAGGTTTCTACATTTAATTGGATAGTGGGCACGCGGTGCTGCGAGGTGAGCGCCTCAGTGAGCCAGTGTTAGGAGGTCTAACTAAGGCAGTGTCAAACTCAATTCCTGGTGGGACCTGGCCCACTGTTTTCTTCTCTCTCTCTCTCCAGCCTCTGCTCTTAATAACACATAGGGTCGAAGGACTAGAAGACATTTTGTGTCCGATTACCGAAAAAAACGACAGTCTACAATAATTTAGCCTGCGATGGCTAATTTCACATTCAATTGGGGCTTGATGTGACGCTTTTGGACTCAATGAGGTGTATTCATGAGTGGGAACCCTCCAAAAGAGGGAATGGACTCATACAGCGCTGCACCCTGACAAAAGAACATTCTAGCAGCCAGTGGGTTCGTTACCTCTGTACACTGGAAGCCCCCCCCCCCCCCCAACTTCTCTGCTGCCCTTATCTTTCTGTTTAGAAGAAGAAGAAGAAAGAAAAAAAAACTCTCCAAGTGGTGGAGATTATTTTTCAATTTCCCAACCTTCCTTGAGAGAGTGCGTGTGAGAGCGAGAAAGAAAGTGAAAGTGGGTGGACGAGAGAGAGAGAGACAGAGAGAGAGAGAGAGAGAGAGAGAGAGAGAGAGAGAGAGAGAGGGCCCTGGCTTCCTCTGAGCCAGATATCACACTCCCAAACCACAGTTTAGCTCACCGTTTGAGCTGTGATTATGCACACTCTTGTGCTCTTCACACTGGAGAGAGAGAGAAGTCGTTCCAGAGGACTGTCTCGTATCGCCCCGTCTGCGAGCCTGTGGGCTCCTCTCAGTACCACAATCAATTACTTTGTCCTCAGAAATTACATATAAATAAATAAATGAGCCAAGCTTGAGGCCAAATAGATTTCGGAGAGCCAGTCAGACGCTTCACCTTTCACAGATGGAGGAAGCTGAAGAACTTGAAATAGACACATTAATGAATCCCAGCAGTAGACCAATATGCTTTAGGTGTAGAGGAAATGCCCCTCGAACCACACATACACCTTCGCAATCAATAGAGTGGTTTGCACAGGCCATCATGTTGGTTTATAGGTATGGTAAAGTCAGCAAAGATGACCTCTTGAATATTTTATTGATATGGTTTTGCCCACCATCTAGACTCCATAGTCATTACACTGTAGCGTTGTTTTCAATATGCAGTGGTCTCTGTCCAAATCTGACAACTTGGGAGTACTGTAACTGTGGTTTGCATGGTGGTAGTTTGTGTGTTTGAATGTGTGCGTGTGTGTGTGTGCGAGTGTGTATGTATGTGTGTGTGTTTGGAAGGTGGTGGAATGTGTTGTTAAATCAGACAAACTGCTTTCCTATACCGACTTTAAAACAATCAAAGTGTTACAGGCTCTTTATACATTGGCACTTTTTGTATTTAATATATCAACACTGGCATATTTTCAAAAGAAGACAGTTGTTACTGACTTGAAGCGAAAGGGATTATGCAAAAAAAAACAAAGAGAAAAAATCCGGGTCTTTCTTGTACCGAGATATAAAACAAAGCGAGATGCATCGGCCAAAATGAAAGAAGAAATCGTCTGCTGGAGGCTGCTGTTGGCAAACGAGACTGCGTCTTCCTCTGGCAATTTTCTATCAGAACCGGAGGAAGGGAAACGATTGCATTTTCAAGTGACTATCGCCTATGGCTGTGGAACTGTCTTAGACGGCGTCCAATCTCACCTGTTTTATGATGGTTTCCCAGCAGAGTTAGCCAGTGTAGCTGTGTCTTATAATAAGGTCTGCATTGATTAGCAATGCCCTGCTGGTAATAACCAGTAAACTAAATGGGAGCAATTGTTCCCTTGCTGAGGGCTCACTGTTTAATTAGTAAACCAAATAGGAAATCAAACTGAAGGGAAAATCAATAAATGGGAAATATGTCGTCTAATACCCAGTGCACCTGAACTCTGAGGCATTGCGCGGAGATACCACCCATATTATTCCTATCGGATTCCTAGTGGTGAGCTGTAACAACTGTATACTGTCTACGTTGACAGTGTTGGAATCGACACCATGCTAACTGAGAGGTGCAAGGGGGTCTCTGGAGTGGAAGGTGGAGTGTTGATGGTGATGTGTGTGTATGTGTGTGTGTGTGTGTGTGTGTGTGTGTGTGTGTGTGTGGTGTTGCACGAATAGCACAGCCACTTCCACGCCCATCCCACCAGCCCTCATCCCACAGGCTACCACAAATGGAGCCCCGTGTCCGGAGCGAAATGTTCAGCTGTGGTCACCTGAGATGATGGAGGCCAGGCGGAGAGCGTCAGGTTGTCGGACCTGCAGGACGGGCTCGTAGGGAGATGTCTCATAGAAGTCTCCTCCTGGGGAAAAAACACACGCAGGGATGACAGTTGTTAATAGCATGTTCTTAAAGTCCACCCGGGTGCAAATCATAAAATAACACAGGCCAAGGATCTCATGTCGGGAAGACACCCACATCCTCCGACAGAACTCCCACGTCCAATTTGGTCGAGTCGTTGTATGAGATTTCAGCTATTGAAGCGTTAAGGTAAACATGCAGTTATTTTGTCTGGGTTGTCAATAACTCAGTGAAGGTTCAATTCAACAGCCATCCAAGTACAACCAAAGCGCAGCCCGCAAAGCCAAGTGTTTTGTCTGAAACGGAGAAAAAAAACACACGCCACCCCTGAAGATTTGAACCCTGCCCGTCGGCTAATTCTGTGATATGCAAAACAGACCGTTCACCACGGTCAGATAATTTCCGTTTGGAGCGAACAGTTGGTCCTGGTGCGCTGTGAATTGGGGTGAAGGCGGCCTCCAACGTTGAATAAGCGGGCCCGCGTTTGTAAAAAATGTCAAATTAGCACTCGACTGACTGCGCAGCTCCCCTGTGCCTCCCTCTCTGTGGGCTCTAATCCTGCGTTTAAAATTCACAGCCGTCCAGCCTGGTTCCAAGCCTCCAGTGTGTAATAGCTTTGCATTCTGATCCTAGCAGGATCATGGCAGCAAGGCTGCTGAGGGATAAGGGGGGGGGGGGCAGGGGGGGGGTGAAGGGAGGGTGTGTGGTGGTGGGGGGGTGAAGGTGTTTGTGTGTGTGTGTGTTTGGGGTGAGGGGTGGAGGGGGGGCAGAGTGTGTGTGTGTGTGGGTGGCTGGGTGGTTATGTAGCAGAACATTTTACAAAAAAAAACCTCACTGCGGGGAGATACGATGGTTCCCAGGATAACCATCCAATCAATAGACATCTTCACTTTTTTTGGATGGTGTTTTGGTTTTGTGAAGCTTGACTGCAAATAAAGAAGATGGTGTTTCCCTGGTAAGCATCCTTCACAGAGGAAAGCTAGGCTCTGACAGATGTTGTCTGTTCCTCACTGTGCATGTTTCAGAATTAAAAAAAAATCTCAGTGATTTAAACCATAGCAGACATAGCAGAAAAAAATCACTTATCAGGCGATTGACACACTTGGGCATGCAGGGAGTTGCGACACATGTGAGTATGAAACTCCCTCTTTGCTTTTTCTCCCAGGGGGTAGGGCAGCTAGGAGCAGTAGTCAGCCATGTCAAGATGACCAGGGCTAAAGTGCTCCCACATTTCCTGGCCAGGAACATGGCTAAATAGAGATTGGGTTCTAAATGTGTTTACATTACTACTTAGCAGAGGAAACTGGTAGAACATGCAAACACACACAGAAAGGCCCCAGGAGGTGGCCCACCTGGGCTGAGGTTTGAATTCTGCCCCAAGCGGGAATCAAACCCTTCCTTCCAGTTGTTAGGCGATGCCACCCTTGCCTCACATTATTTAATGAGTAATCAGACACTTAGGTGTCTGACACTTATGTGTCTGAGTACTGTTCTGGATCTCCAGGCTACTCCCAGGTTAGGGAGGAGGAACTTCTAATAACTCAAAAAGAACATCCAGTCAAGGAGAATCGGCCATCATATGGAATAGATTATTTACTTGGAAAGCTGCCTCCTTAGCATAGCACAATAACAAACATTCATTTAGTGTGCTCCAGCATCAGAATAACAACTGAATTCAACATCTCTGTACGCTTTCTTCCAGGAAGATGGTGTTCTAAATGCATTGTGGCTCAACAAAGGCTGACCTGAAAAATATTGCCCGTGTGTGGGGTCTCTGGATAGAGAGATCCCAGCGGCTCCAGCAAGCTGTTATCTTCACTCTTTCAAAGGCGACTGACAATCAAGGCATCCTGCCGAAGCTCTGCTCTGACAAAAGCCCCGTTGGCGAAGAAGGTGTTGGTGAGATGGGTATGCGAGTTCGGGGGCGTGTGCGTCTATGCATGTGTAAAGTGGCTGTGTGTGCATTCCGCGCGTGCGCACGCGTGCACTGTCTGTGTGTGGATCCTGATTTGGATTCCTTCCCGTCCACACCTTTTGCTAGTCTTTGTGTGGAGTGCTCATATAGACAGACGCCAGCTCCTCTCCCACCACGCTGGTGGGCAACAATTACCGACCTGCCACCGCGATGGGGGACCCCTGGAGGACCACGGACAACCTCCGAGATATCCAGCCACGTCTGTTTACCGTTGCCTTGCCACGGACTGCCGTTACGGCCTCAAATAAAAGCCACGTGTTTGAGATCGAATGGGCTTGTACTCTGAATTCACGAGGTCAAGCTTCCCAGGACCAAGGGTTGATAAGAGGTGCTGGAAAGTCTTCGCTCGGTGTCAGGTCTAACAGCTGACCTCGTCATGACGCCATAACCTCTTGGTCTTTGTGCTTTGCTTTGTGAAAGAATACAAACAATTCAATGCTAGACATAGCTTATCGTCATCATCTTATCTCGATCAGGAAAATAAAGTCCTGAAGTATCAGAGCCGCATGATAGAAAAAACATGAGCGGTTAAAACACATACAGCTAAGAAATGCTCGGGGTTTGTTTACTCTTTAACAAACCCCAACTCAAGGTTGAAGCACAGAGATCATTTCACAACGTTCTCTGGGAACCGTGTCGTTCAACAGTTGCCCCGACCAATTATGCATTCATCAAGTAATAAAAAAAAAAACTCTTCCCAGCTGTTTAGTGGTTAGATGGTTTTGCCGTGGGGCAACAACTTATCGTGGTAATTAAGACTTTGCTTGACATCATTTGCTCTGGCAGACTTGCACATGGCCACAGTGGCACAGGCATTCAGGCTTCATTGGAAATGAATACTGTTCTTCGCTGGATTAAGAGACTTCCGCTTCAGGGTCTTTTAAAGCTTTGAAAGGGTAGCCTATCTCTCTCATCCATCACAGATTCATTATCAATGAGAGACAATTCTTCAGGTGATGGAACACTCCTATGGATTTATGGATGAACACGTTATGGCCTGCTGGAAAGTACATTTTAATAGCTGTCCTTCACCCCGTCTGCTTAAAGGTGCCTTATGATTTATTGGCGTGGGTTTTGGGATATTGATTTCATATTGATTCATTGTTAAGGATCATTTGAAGCGGAAATTTGCTTTGGTTGCGCTTTCTGAAGTCGTCTCAATGATGCCATTCAGCTTACTGTAAACCTCCAAGGCAGGATGACTCCCATAGCAGAACTGGATTCATGAAGCAAAATGGACTGTCACTTTTCAGATGGCTAAGAATTGAGAAAGAAAAATAATCTACTGTGCAGCTGAAAGTCAATCAAACTATACTGCCATATTTCGACAGAGGCGGTTTCCCTACTGGTCATAAAAGATCACTAGTCTCAAAAGCAGTTTCCTGGATATTTTTACACGTGTATCCAGAATATGTAAACTGTTAATCCATGCTGAAATGCAGGTTTTGTCAAATCCCAGTTTAGATGTCATTATAATTCCCCTGAAACATGCTCTATGAGCCTTCAGTTACCGTATAGGAAATCATTAAAGAGATCTGCAAGGAAATCAGCACCCATCCTGTCATCATATATCACCTATCCTTTTCACGTTCATCGTAGGTTGGGGGACTGAAAACCAGAATTGATCTGTGGCAGTTATTGACAGATCCCTCACTCAGATGATAAAGTAGTCACCTTGGCAGTGGATCAAGGAGAGGATACTGAGAAGAAGAGAGGAGACCCAGGAGAGGAAATAAAGGGAGGAGGAACAGGGGAGAGGAAGAGGGGGAGAGGAAGAGAGGTGAGGAAAGGAGGACAGGACAAGGCTAGGTGAGGCGGGGAGGAGAGGAGAGGAAAGGAAAGGAAGAGAGGAAGTAACGGGAGGAGATAGAGGGGAGAGGAGGAGAAGGGAGGAGGACGAAAGGAGCAGATGGAAGAGGAGGGGAGGAGGAAGAGAGGAGGGGAGGAAGAGAAGAGAAGAGGAGAGAGGAGGAAAACAGAGAGGACATATTCAGCATGCAGAGGGGCCGGTCCCCATCACCAGGCTCACTAGAGAAATGTTCTCCTTATGACAGTAGATGGCTCAGGTAATGGTCGGTGACTGCTACCATTGCTCATAGTAATGATGGTTTCACTGAGGAATACTGTGTACTTTTGTAACCCCTTGTCCCCTCTCCACCCACTTTGTGGGTGGAGAGGGGACTCACCTTGCCTGGAGCTCTAGTACAAGCCTAACATGCAGAAGCAGGTTAGTAAGCCCCAGTAGGACCCTTGCTGGCCCCTACATTAGCAGCCAGCTAGCTATGCGGTATTACATTTACATTTAGTCATTTAGCAGACACTCTTATCCAGAGCGACTTACAGTAAGTACAGGGACATTCCCCCGAGGCAAGTAGGGTGAAGTGCCTTGCCCAAGGACACAACGTCATTTGGTTGGCATAGCCGGGAATCGAACTAGAAACCTTCTGATTACTAGCCCGATTCCCTCACCGCTCAGCCACCTGACTCCCGGTATGAACACAAAACACCGACATATTCCGATGCTGACCTTTAGAGCACTGGCATTCATGAACACGAAAGAGGATAAATCATTTCGCCAAAATGTGCTAATGTTGGCGATTTCATGTTAGATTGCACAAAGGCCTGAGACCGAGTGTGGCGTGTACATGCGGAAATCCGTCTCACTGATGAAACGGTGTCATTGTCGCACAAAAGACTCCAGTTCTCATCGTCTTGAGCTTCAAAGAGTGAGACGTTGTGATATGAGCCTGCAAAGGTACCACTGGATCGATGACTGAAGAAAGAAGAGTTATTGTTGACAGAATATTAAGCCCCAGAACTTCTTGCAGGTTGGCCAGGCCTAAGGCAGAATGAAGAGTAAACTGCAGCCATCACTGAAGTTGCAGAGCAAAGCAAGTTATCAAGGCAGTATGTTCCCTCCATAGAAATGACTCTCTGTATAGATTCAAGCTGTTGTTTGACAGCGAGACAAACCTATTCAGAAGAAAGCGATTATCTGTCAAGGGCAAGCGCATAGAGGCAGTCATTCCTTCTCGATGCACTTCAGTTCATGCTTTAACAGATGCTTCGAAATGAGAAAAATTACACACGACACAAATGACACGCTGCATATGTATGGACCATTTCAACGTGACTCGGCACCAACAAGATTGAAGCGGGTTGAGTCACAAAGTGTTTGCGAAGCCATCACAGAAGACCTCTGAACCGAGCAAGGTGGATCCGTGGCCACGTCAACAGAGGCCCTGCGGGCTTTCTCAGATGAACTTGGAGCGTCTCAAAGTGTCCCTTCTTGCAAAGTGGCCACAAAACAAAGTGCCTAAATTGGTTTGCACTCACTGGACCAATAGCAACGCTGGGCTCTTCCATACAGACATGTCAGTGAAGCGGACAGACCTCTCCCTGTCTATCTTACGGAGAGATACGGAGAGAGAAAAAAACCATGCCCTCTTAAAGCTCTGGGTACTCTTTACTACAACGTTCAAACTTTTCCTGGTTCGTCCTCAAACGATTTTTTAAGTGGTTTTCAGCTTTTCCGAGTGTCTGTGGGGAATGCTTCCATCGTGTTTGTTTCCAGAGAATGATGTTATACACGGATTGTTTCCAGTTAACAAAAGCCTGGTTGACTGCACAATGGATCGTGATTAGATTAAAGCTGAACTGTAAGAGCTTTGGCCTGCATTAAAGCCCGTTTTTATCTCCCCCGACACGACCAAAACAGGGCACTCGCATTCTCCGGACGGTTGTGCTCAGTGAAGGGCATTGAGGGGGTCTCTGTTATTCGGAGACACGGCTCATTTTGCTCTCGACACAACAGAGTGACTGAGGCGAGCCGGTTGCCTTCAGAGAAGCCTGCTTCGGTATCTCAACATTTCCCCTGAACTCTGTCAGAAACCCTCTGCTGTCACCAGCCTGTCCAAGTGTAACTGGTGCTCAGAGCAGTCGACATGCGAAATCAGATCACGGATCGCAACACAAAACCTAAAATGCGCCGTAGTCAGCCAACCAGTGACTTAACCATGTTTAAGTATGTACGTTTTCCCACAGCTACTGAGTAGATTTCGATATTACAAGACATGCCATTTGGCATCAATACCTGGAATTTCTTCATTACGCTTGCAAACGATAACCATGTATAGTGTGTTCTAAGAGGTCTGGGGAAAACACTGAAGCATAGTCTTGATCTGGATAAGTGGGCATCTCAGGGCCGTTGAACAGTGGGATTGTAACTTAATAATAAGATAATATGGAACACTTTAGGTGAAACCAAAAGCGTCTCCCATAGCAGGTCTAGTTGATGTAATTCTATTACTGCCCCATCATTTCTCAGGCTGAGGAAAGATCTAGGTCATCAGAGGTTTCGGGGTGAACTTCCTTTCATGGTGGGGGTCACATTAAGATATCCTACAACGTTGCTTCATTCTCTTCACCTTGAGATTTTCCAGCTCTAAAATGCAATCATTCCAACTCCTCCACCAGTGGGTTACGAACCAACAAAAGAAACTCTTCATGAGCGTCCATAAAATTGAACATGTTCAGAGAACATTTGATACACCTCGCTGCATTTTTTATTGCTTTTGGTAGCGGTAAGCACCATGGGTGTGATCCTCTAGCTGTAGCCTCCTGCCTTCTCTCCAACAGACCCAACATGACTGAAACAGACTGGGCATGCAGTGTGTTGGATTAGTTAAGGCCTGCCAACAAAATTCGAAAAATGACATCAAAATGGTATGGAAGAACTTTCTGGAATGGAACACGCCCAGGGATTAACCAATGCAGTAGCAAAGTGGGTCTCACCTTCGATCAGATCCATGTGGATGGACCAGTAGCTCTGCAGACACTGCAGTTCCTTCTTCATTGCCCTCTTGCATCGGCAGTCATACAGGGGGCTGACCAGCAGCACCTCCAGGGCTTCCTGGCACTCCCTGTTGGCCAGCATGTCCTTCTCCCTGCCCACCAGGCATTGGCGCATCACCCGGTACCTCTGGCTGCACTTCTGGTTCTGGTTGCACATGGTGCTGGCCTGCACACAGTCCACCCATTCGCGGGCTCCAGTCCTAGGCCCAGCCCCAGGTCTGGCCAGGGCCAGCGCCGAGGAAGAGGAGCCCCCCCAAGAATAGACTACCTCATCTGGGGGAGAGGGAGGCAAGAGGACAGGGGTGTCTCATTGGTCATGTGACGAGGAAAGTTACAGAGGGCAGGATGACACTGCCCTGATAGGGTGTTGACTATGATGACAAAGGCTTTGTTCTTGTGCTGTACACATTGTGCCTTTTTGCTGTACAGTATGTTAGAGTATGCTGTACGGTATTTTTTTCTTCTTCATGTTGCTATGTGCAATATGGAGATGAATGACAATATGGGATGATTAAAAGCTATAAAGAGTCCCTTGAAAGTGTCAATGTTTTTTTACACAACAGACGCAGACAAGATAATCTAATGACAAGAGAGACACCTTCAGGTTGTACTGAACCTGCAGGACATTTAGAGGAAGCCTACACCTTACCTGACTTTGCATCTTGACTGACATGAGAGGAAAACTGTAGTCAATTGCACTACAAATGCATTTTTTCCAAATTGTTATTAAATTGCACTTCATACCAATGGACATCTAATTTTTAGGGGAAATGTATGTCTTTCAAACTTACCCATGCATAGGCTATAGGTATCATCACGCAATAATCTGTTCCTTACATTGATTGCAGTGCTAGTTATGAACTCAAAAAAGCACTTAGTGGATTCGATTGGCTAATGGATGTCGATTAAAACATAATTCGACAAAAAAAAAGATATTCTGAAAAGATATTTCAGTAGACTGACCAATGCATGCAATATAATTGAACTAAATTTAAGCACAAAAAAATGCACATTGATGTTAAACGTGTGCAAACAAATGTACTAAAAAAACAAAATTTTCTAAATAAATTTGTCGTGTTTCACTTTCATAACCTATAGCCAACATATGCATTTAGATATTTACTTCTCATCTCACCTAATAAAAACAGCGTACTGTAAAGAAAAATCCACATGATGGTAAATTGGTAGATTCGACGACAAGGTACTAAAAGGATAGAGGATCCTATTTGACTTTTTATATTCCGTATCCTTTCCAAATCGTTGACTCCGCGTCGATCAGTATAGGAATTCTCAGTATCCTCCTATAACTCCCGATTCTAAACAAACTCGGCTTCAGTTCCTCGTTTGAATAATCCAACAATTTTAATATAAAAAATACTTCAAGATCTTCATAGGCAAATACATTTATCCATGAGAGTTGTTATTTCTGGGGCCGTATAAACATATCGAAAATACAAAACCATCTCTCCTCTTCAATTGAGTCTAATCCGGAATAACCCTTTTAGGGAACAAATACTTCTCAAATTGAATTTGTCAGTTGTTGATTTATGGCAGAAAACCACAGCAACATTGAAATCTCAGCGGAAGGCAAATAAACTACCCCTCAACTGCGAAACACCAGAGGAAAGCAGATCCCGACTTCTCCCTTCAAAAGCAGCGCGCCTCTGACTTTGGTGCGAGTGGCTGCGCCTCTATAGTGTGTGGAGGAACCACACCAGCTCAACGAATAAGTTCAAGCGTACCAGCAGAGGGCAATGCGAACTCATTGTCATGATGGAAAACTAAGGTCACAATCGATGCATTAATAAGCATGACAAGAGCCTATATTATTCCGGCTGGCATGGCACGATTACTGTTAAGTCTAATTCCATTGCCTTCACTGAAGTGGTAAATATAGCACATGGGGAGAGTTTAATGCCATAACATGTATGGTAGCCATTCATGCACTAGGCTACTTATAGTAAATTAAACAAATAGGCTATAGCGTTCTGCAAACTATCTTTGTCAATAGATTGTCGATAGAGGATTTAGAGACTAAAGGTAGCCTAACATAGTTTGACTTAAGCCAAGGTCGCACACGTTTTAAACAGCATACATCATAACAGGACCCTTGTTCATTTCAGCAATTACAATAGACTCCATTTGGCATTAGTAAGCCTGACGTGGTCTCCTGAAAGATCCAAGGCGGTGGGAAAATGAATAGAAAGAATTGTATTGTATCAGTGCCAGGGAGCCATGAAGCTAGCGTTCAAGAACAGCAACCCCTATTTTTCACAATGTGCTGATGTCCCTCACATTACTGAAATGACTGGGTTGTGCATCACTTCTTAAGCAGGGCCGAGCCATTATAAATCTTTACAAATCTTGAGAACAGAGTCTCCATTTAGAGACAGGGACAATGACAAACGACCCGAGCCACTAGCTCATAATGACAGTTGACTGTCAGACTGGCTTCTGTCCCGGGAAAAATAGGCATGTGTGTAATCAGAAGATCACTTTTGCCCTGTTGGCCAGTGGTCTCCCCCAGAGTTTTACATCCCTATTGAAGATGATTAAATAAGGGCCATAGATAATCACATGGCAAAGCTTCACAGCAAACGCCAACCAGCATGGCAAAAATAGTCGAATTAGTTCCCACGTTGTGAATTCTCTTTCTTCTCATAAAAGATCCATTTCTATGATAATGGAGTTCACGTAAACCCCCCCCCCCCTCAATTCAGTTCACTGTCAGGCTATCAGAGCCCTTGTTTGGAGCTTATTCTTGTTGACATGGAATGCCGTGGCTTGCTCCATGGGTTTTTAATTGCATGCTGTAGCTCCATCTCAGTGTTTAAAATGTGCAATTATAAACGAACATACGCGTTTGTTCGATCATCAGAGGTGTGTAGAAAAAGGCAAATGTAACCCAGTAAACGACTGACATCCAGTATTGTGATCCTTACATTTACATTTAGCAGACGCTCTTATCCAGAGCGACTTACAGTAAGTACAGGGACATTCCCCCGAGGCAAGTAGGGTGAAGTGCCTTGCCTAAGGACACATCATTTTGCACGGCCGGGAATCAAACCGGCAACCTTCTGATTACTAGCCCGATTCCCTTACGTGTGAGCTGCTTATCAACAACGACTAGCAGGTGGAGAATAACTTTTCTGCCCTGTTAGCTGCAATTGATTAAAGGGTGCGTGGAATCTCAAAGTGCTTAAACACAAATTAGTCTCGGATTAATTCAAGGTCAGGAGGTCCCTTGCACTCCAGACCTCTCCCTCCACCCACACACACACCCGCACATGCACGCACACACACACACATCAATGTCCATGCCCGTTGGATAGAGCAAGTATTAATTATAGTATGGAGGTACACAGAGCAGTTGGGCATGACTGATTGGGTTAGGAATTATAGGGTAATTAATGTGTAACCTGGGCCGACACAGCTTGAATAGAGAATAAAAGCTTCTCTCCTTTAGCCTGTCTGCTCTACGTAGTTATGGGAACAGATGCAGCCCGCTTTACCAATAATGATGTCAATCACAGACAGCTTCTAAATTGTACGGACTCGAATTCATCACCGGCATCGTGTGTGAGTGACCTCTAGCAGAATGCTAACATGAGCTTCGCTCACTACAGGGTCATAGGGTGAATCGATGTTTTTCCTCGAATTGTTTTGGGATCAAGTTGCCTTTCCTGGAGATCAACTATGATCCAAGTTTCAACGTGATTCCTGTCTAGCGTGGCGAGGATGCTATCGAACGTTTAAACCTTGCGGCTTTCCTGGCATTTCTGACACTGTCCACTTTCTATCAGATTACACCGACTGATTACATTTGCAATGATGCATTTTCATGTGTTGTAAGTGCTGTTATCTGCCTAGGGAGTATACCATTTCAAATGCCCTGTTTTTTTACGAAACACTGAAGAAATCTGAAAATATAACGAGAGAAACTGCGTGTTGGGATACACTTTTTTATTTCCCATGATGACATGACGAGAACATAAATCGTATGAACCTGAACAAATATGTGTAGAGTGTGGTGAGCTGCTCGGACAGTCTGAGCTTATCCATCAAGATCATTCAGGACAACCCTTATTTGTATGCACATGCGGTGCATGTAGGTCTGTGTCACATCCAGATTTGTAATAGGCCCAACACCGGCAGTCTACATATTGTCCTATACAATCCCACTCTGATTATTATACTGTAGCTAGCAACAATAGCTTACTTAGTAGTAGTGCTTTGAAGTATTTTAAAGTGTGTTTTTTAAAACAGCCTACGTTTTAAATATGGAAACAGAGCAGGAGCGACACCTTTCAAAGTAAGCCTGCATGGGTGAGAGACTTGCACATCCTTCCATAGTCACTGGTTCGAAAACCAAAATGCTGGCTGCAAGGCCTGAAACATTGGCAACCTCAGCCCGTCTCATGGAACACCCCGTGCGTTCCATATGGAATGTTGACAGGCAGTTCCGCTCGGCCCAGTTCTGTGAAGGTCTGGGCATCAAGGACCAGGAGGAAAGTGCTCTTCTCCTAGAGCCGGAGCATCCGGAGACAGAGAGAGAGAGAGAGAGAGAGAGAGAGAGAGAGAGAGAGAGAGAGAGAGAGAGAGAGAGAGAGAGAGAGAGCAGGAGAGCGAGAGAGCGAGAGAGGCAGAGAGAGCGAGAGAGAAACCTTTTCAGAAACCATTTGTCTCGTATATTTTCAATCACAAACGTAACAACGTTGTCATCCGCCCCACCTGTCTGGGTGTGATGATGACGGACATTACCACCCCGTCGTCCTCTTCCCTAGCGTTTGGGGCCGCGACAAAAACAGGCTCTGATGGAAACAACCCCGGGTGGCGCCAGGCCTGAAAGTAGACACCACGCCATCACCTTCCAGCACGTCAAACAATCATTCACAGGTCCGGAGCTCGAACACGCCATTGCTACTATAATAGCAATATTCGGTATTGTGTCTGTCAAAACAAGCCATTTTCATAGAGAAACATGAAGTATGTTTGCCACTTGAATGTACCGGCATGACTGCAACGTGTGGAGATGTGCTTTATTTGCGTTCACTGAGGCAAACCTTCAATTGTTTCGTCTGAACATCCATCTTCAGCAAGGAATCACCAAACACATGCCCAAAGCCACAGGCATAGTAGTAGCGGTACGGCCTCGCGTTGTATTGAGCATAGTTAATGGCGGGAAACTCCAGACCACCGTACTGCAGCAGCTCGTCGTCGTACAGGTCCTCGTGTGTGCACACAACCTGAGGCATGGGAATCAGGAGCAGAAATGCCACCGACATTCGAAACACAGCACTCGATTCGAAACCGCGTTATTTCGCGATAACTGTGACATTCCTGTAACGCGTCTGCACCGGTCTGAGTGGTCTGCGTCAGGTATCCATGACAACTCGTTCTATCACCTTGTCCTTTGATCAGCTCTGCCCACCTGCGTCACAGAGCCCAGCTATCAGCAGGGGTTTGTCTTGTGCTGTGTAACACAGAGACCGTTCTCACTGGTTCGTTGCTAATGGTTCTTCATAGGGCGGAAGCTATCTCTTGTAGCAGGTTTTTTGGGGGGGTCACTCACAGTGGATTACACAATACCTAACTGAGAGTTTTGTGTCTGCCTACCAATGCTATGGCCTGGCTGAACTGCACGAGATGTCAACTCGTGGAATGTAATTTACGTAAATTGCGCTAGCACTGGAAGAATGCAGGTGCAAAAGCTCTGAATAGACGAACACACGCGCCCATACACACACGCAAACTCACACACATTAACGCACACACACACACACACACATACCTCCCCTTTTTTGTTCTTCACTGCTGTAGCTTGACAGTTGCCCAGAGTGATAAGGTTTTGATCGGTGGGCGTGTCTTTATCCACAGTCAGTGGAATGACATATCTCCGGGGAAGGTTTCTGCACAAGGCGTTGTAGAACTGACAGAGCAAGACAAATGTTGGGCATTACAGCAACGGTCATATAGATCTTATACAATAATATAACACTGGTACTCTTCGTAACATAGACGTACAATACTTGTGCCGTCGTAAAAATGATTTAACAAGTGCACCGCAATCTGTGAGTTCCCAGAGAAATGGGCCCATCTCCAGGCCACTAACGCTGCTATACAGAAACCCAGGAAGGTCTAGGAGGCTGTGGGGGAACATCTCTCAGACCTACCTTGTCCATCTCCTCTCCGGGGCCTCTGCGAAGGTTCACCAGGGTGAAGTCTCCGATGACGTTCCCCTCGTCACCACAGCACATGTCCATCACCAGGAAGTCCTTCTCCTCGTAGGCGTTGATCATGTGCAGGGTGAACATGGCCGGGGTGCTGTACTTCACCTTGCTACGCTGTCGGGGCGAGAAAGGCCGATCCGTTTTTAGACCCGTCGTAGGAAATCCAATCATGAGCATCTTTCAATGTTGACATTTTCAAATTCCTCTCTTTGTCATATACTGTAGCTCGCCGCTAAGTGCATTGCTCACATACAGTAGGTTAGGAATCATTTCCGACAGGTTGAGATGATACTTTAGAGGTTTACGGGTTGTTAACGAGAACAGGACCAAAGAATGTACCTGTATTTATGACAAAAGATCAAGTTCAAGTTCAAACTTGAACTTGATCTCGTGGAAACATATATGTTTCAAAAAAGGAATTCCGTACAACATAGACATGTATGTATGACAGTGGTATGTGTGTGTGTGTAGTTTCTGGGCCAGGAAGCTCCTCCCACCTCCCCTGTGCGTCTGTCCACCACATGGAAGATGGTATCGGTCTCCGGCTCCCAGCTCATTACTTTGTTGAAGCTCTTCCCCTGGATGTTGTAAAGCATGAACTTCAGCAGGTCCAGTTTGATAGGCTGCTCGATGAACACCACATAGTTCTCCGACATGGCTGGAGAAACCACGCACGCACAGAGGCACGCAGCGTGGAGAGAAGGAAAAAAAAACAAAAAACAACTGTCACAACCCCCTTGAAATTCGCCCACAGCTGTATGTCGTTATCGTAGGGTTCGACGAAGGGATATGGATAAGCTTCTTACCAAAGCTGTGGTAGTAGGATGGCTTTCTGGAGTCAGAGGCAGGAATGGAGCAGAGTATCTGAGATCCACTGAGACCAGCCGCGTCGCCCTCCTTCTCAGCATCGCCTGGGGCAGGCACGCGGATGATGTTGTAGAAGCAGCCTGGAGAGACATATTATTTCGATTGATCCATAATAATATTGCGTGAGTGAGTATTGTTCCTGTTGAAAACCACCCAACTGGTGCTAGATGGGATGTGTGCATGAGTGTTGGAGGTACAGCCCCAGCATACCGCTTTTTCCAAAGGAGTTGCCCATGTTGTATGTGGCACCTTCACGGTCATAGTGGGGATGAGCTGTGGCTGCATTGACAGCTATGTACTTACTCCAGTCCACCTGCCATGGTGAACCTCACAATCAACTCATCGTCACGGTAATTACCATCATCATCATCATCATCATCATCACGGTGATCATCGTGATTATCATGATTTATCGTTCCTACCACTCGTAAGATCTTTGCGAACGATGGATCTGGGTGAAGATTTCTGTGCGTGCGTGCGTGTGCGTGCGTGAGATGTTTGAGATACCTTCTCCTTGGTCTCCAAGCTCTGCGGATCCACACGTCGCATGAAGTTGGTCTCAGTGCTGACATAATAGTCTCCTTTGTACTTGACAAAGTTCACACTGGCATTGTCGGTGGCCTCTGTCAATATATGGAGGTATTAGGAATGTTTTCACACAGGATGTTGTTTCATTGAGCAAAGTTCCAGTCTTTTCTTTTCCCTTCTCTTCCTTTCTCGCTCAGTTCCTTTCTCTTTTACACACACCCATACACAGACACACACACACGCAGAAACACAAATCTCTCAATCCATCCGCACTACATTGTCCCTGTCTATTAGCCACATGCGACACAATAGGCCACAGCCGTCAAGGACACAACCACCCCAGCATAGAAATTGGAATGTGCTGGCGAGATACTTACTGGGGACTTTGAAACGAGAGAAAAACCGAGCGAAAATGTTCTTGCAGGGGTCAGGCATGGCCATCGTTCCGAACTCCGACACCACGATGCGGTCAGCCTCGGAGTTCCTCACGTACGAGTCACTGCGCAGGAATCGGCTGCAGTAGGTGACCTGGCCGTCGCGGATGTTGAAGCGATGCATCATGGCCATGCCGTCGAACCAGTGGTTGTAGCTGAGGACACGCGACAAAGACGCTACTGTTTTACGGGACAGCACCGCAACAGGACCAGCCACAAGACCAGCCACAGGACCAGCGTGACGTGGGAAGGAATCTATGGGTCGTGTGTCTCGTCACCTGTCTTTGCCGAACTCAAACTTGCCCGGCCCATTCCTTAGGAAGCTGCCGTTGATCCAGGCGGGAATGTTCCCCATGATCTCGGTGTTAATGGGCACCGGGGTCTCCTCTGCTGAGCTCACCAGGGGGGCGATGCCCTCCAGGCCCTTTGCTGGGGGGCACTTCTTCTTTGGTGCTGGGAGAGAGAGAGAGAGAGAGAGAGAGAGAGAGAGAGAGAGAGAGAGAGAGAGAGAGAGAGAGAGAGAGAGAGAGAGAGAGAGAGAGAGAGAGAGAGAGAGAGAGAAACAGAGAGAGGGGGAGAAAAGAGAGAGGTGTAACATCTTGAATCATCCATGTACTTTTTACTGTTTGTGCTTAGATGAAAAGCTGGTTGCAGATATTTGCCTGGGGGCAAATTCATACTGGATAGTAAATTACTTGATGGTAATGTTACTAGTGAGAAAGATGGGGAAGGGAATCCACACAAGCCGTGAACACACACTCACACAAACATAAATATGTAATACGCGCATACTCCTTCACTATCACGATCACTCACTCAAAAGCATACATACACACACTAATCCTAATGAAGAAGAGTTTAACAGGTAACTTTAGGTACTTTGTGCAAGTCTGAATGTGTTCAGGTTAAAGCCAAGCCAGCAGCGTTGTTACGTAAGGTCGTAATTGGTGACTGCTGTAAGTTATCACAACTGAAGGCCCCGTGACTCAGCGAATGGAGGTCTCTTTCACACTGATTATCACCCAGGTTAACAACATAATTACAACTGGGCCTGCACATTGATAACAGTAGGATTTTATTTTTTTAATGTAAGAGTAGCATATCCATGAGTTGAAGCAGTTAAAACATGATGTGAGAACTATCTCGCCAGCCATACGGTTTGATTTAGTCTGCTGTGTCTGGAAAAGATAAGAGAAAGGTTGGCCAGGAGTCATCCGCCTCTGTTATGGAAGCAGTAATTCACTCATACATAACGAATACAACCCTTTAACAGTGATCGGGAGAACCGACAGTTGGAAGTCCCAACTCCAGGAAAGTTCTAGCTTCACAGGCTTCTGAATTACCTGTAGGCTTCAGTTCTGTACGTTTATTTAAAAAACAAGTTTTAAGAAAATGTTAACGTTTAACAAAGCGTGTTTCGTCCTGTCCATGAATCTCCCTGAGCAGGTAACGTTATGCAAGCAGCACGAAAACAACCCACACCATCACCTGTAGGCCTATCTAACTTTGTTATCCAACTATGAGATACGCGAGCCAGCAGGAACCTTGACAGCGAATAGGTAATTGTGCAACAGTGGATGTGGTTCATGCTGTTTGGACTGCGGTGTATTATGTTGTCCTGGGAGGACTCGCGGTAGATTCACACTGTGTATGTCAGTTATCACATATTGTCACAAACTGAATTTAGATGGATACCAGGCTAATTATTATTAGCAAACCACGCACAAAGCTTCCGCGGATAGACGATTGTTTCGCTGTTTTTCTCACAGCTTGAAACAACTTGATCCGCAACCAGAGTTTAATGAAACTGTAGGCCTATCACTCACGAGCACACTACTGCCATTGATGTAAAGGTATTCACTGTGTACACAGCAGGAACGTTTCAATATTGTAAAAGCATTCAACTGCATTTCGACCAACTCAAATCATACTCTTTTATTTTTTTTATTTTTCACCATGATTTCACTTGGTTTCACTCGATTACATGTTTGAAAAACTCACTCAATAAGAGTACAGTTATTAAACAGTTGAACACTGAAACCTGAACTTGAAGCCATTATTCTGGTTTCTCTGTATTCAGTTCACTAATTGTTGCCGGAAGAATGGGCTAATGGGGTTAATGGTTAATGCTGTAATCACATACATTAATCTAATCTTGCTTGATACGAGACCCTGCAGTCATTAGGTCAGTTGATAAAAAAATGTGCTCAGTGAAATGAATTAAGAAGAGATGTTTGTGTGTGTGTGTGTGTGTGTGTCATTGACTCACCGCTCTGTGTTTGGGGTATAGTCTTCGACATGGCCAGCAGGTTTAGTTGTGTGATTGTGTGATCCTGTACAGATCTTAGGAGGGGATTTAAACTGGAGTGGAGAGGGAGGGAATAACCTTTGAACCTGGCCCTTAGCCAGACTGATACGGCTGTACCTGGCTGGCCTGTACATATTGACAATATAACATCAGTGCCATGACTTTATTTATAACCAACATAATTGTTTATTGTGGATACATTGTAAGCGTATACATGTTAATATCATTCGAGTCTGGGGCTGAGATGTAAACAAACATCCTGACCCCCCACCCCCCCACCCCCCCACCCCCCACCACCCCACCCACCTCCCATAAAGGTAATTATTAAATACCAAAATAATCTTAACATATCAGATAATGTTCACAACCAACTTTAAAATGTATATTTATTTCTGGCATACAGCTGGTACATGCTGATTTACAGCAGGCACCACCTCTGCCCAATCACTTTTTATGGTTGGATGATGTCATGGAAGGACTTCGGTCTATGGCAAAGGCACTGTAATAAATGAAGGCCTCTGTATGTAGCCTGACAACACACTACAAGTTACGTGCAGTAGTTACTCAACACATGAAAGTCCTGACAATTCCACAACGTTGTGTGACTTTTAACAGACCTAAATGTCAAATATCAAAGGCCTTATGACGGACCTGATAATGTTACCACTCACTCTATGCACATGCATTACAGCTTCATCAGATGGTTTAAATAATATTTGAGATATATTACTTCAATGATATAACACTTGAGACTTGATAGAACTGGAAAAAGAGTGTCATTAGCTAACAATATTCCGAGTTCAACATATATTAAAGATGTACTGGTGCATCTACAAGCAAATTCAAGTAAATGTAAAAGATATAATGGTATGAAGTTTTAGAAATTAGGCAGACTGTCTATGTATGGCTGAGACAGTCCAGTCACCTCGGCTTGACTAGGGGTGGATTATGGGTAAGTTGAATTACAATAGGAAACAACATGTGAACTTAAAATTGTCACTGCAAATGTATCTTTGCCAATCCTACTTCTTCATCAGAAATGTAGCTCCTGACAGGATGACTTTGGTGATGGATGAAAGGTACCATCTAGTGGTGAAATGAGACATTGCAGTTATTTATCGTTCAAAACCCTGCCAATGAATGCACTACTCTGTGATGAACTTGATTGGTTAAAAAGGTCTCGACAGCTGGAAAACATTTCAAATGGAGCAACACCTCATTTTAATTCCCTCTCTTTGCCAAATACACCTGTTTTTATCAATTGTATTCCTCATCGACCATCGTTTCTTTGTACACTTTCTCCAGGAGGTGAGTAGTGGTCAGGAGTGAACTGCTTTGAAGGGACACGTGAGGTGAGCGGAGTTCTGTGGTCTGTCGAGTTGACATGCTGTAACTCTGGGCTGGTTGAAAACTGCCATATAAGATGCCTTTGATCTCCCCCCTCTCTCTCTCTCTCTCTCTCTCTCTCTCTCTCTCTCTCTCTCTCTCTCTCTCTCTCTCTCTCTCCCTCTCTGATACACACACACACACACACACACACATTCAAAGTACTGTGGGTCAATCATGATCCTACAGCTAGGTGAAGGCCACGAGAATTGTTCTGAGGAACACACCTGACTGGATGGTCGCCTACTCCCCGCCTCTCATTGGTTGCCTCTCATTCTCTTGCATCTGAAGACACACCAGTAAACCAATAGGAGCCTTCGTGTTATCAGTGAGGGCGGGCTGTCCCGGCTAGGTGAGGTTTAATATGGAGCGCGTCACACTGTCGCCCAGCAGACGCATCGATCAACATGATCCCCATCGTGCTCGCCTCAGTGTTCATCGCCAGCGGTAAGGACCATCTGTGTGTGTGTGTGTGTGTGTGTGTCAACCCTGTAAACATCCTCCCAGCGCCAGAAGAAAGAGCCGTCCCCACATCTGTCGCCGTGCGGAGCTGGAGGTGAGTGTTAACCTCCAACCTCCTCACCCTCTGTCTCCCATCCTCGCCAGCCCTAGGGTGCGGCATCCCCCCCATCGAGCCCCTCGCCCCCCACGTGGTCAACGGAGTAGATGCCAGGCCCCATAGCTGGCCTTGGCAGGTAAACACACCCTCTCCTCTTCCTCTCTGTTCTCTTGCTCGATTCATCAAGTATTAAACGCTGTAGCTTGACTTTACCTCGAGGCCAAAGCCCTGTTGTGTAACAGGTACAGGCCTTGAGTAGGCATGCTGTGTTGATAATGTGGCGAGAAATTACTTTTTTATTTTGACCTCAATGTCTCTCTTTCTTTCTCTCTTTCTGCCTCTCTAGCTCTCTCTCTCTCTCTCTCTCTCTCTCTCTGTCTCTCTCTAACTCTCTCTCCCTGTCTCTCTAACTGTCTCTGTCTCTAACTCTAACTCTCTCTCTCTCTCTCTCTGTCTCTCTCTTACTCTCTCTCCCTGTCTCTCTAACTGTCTCTGTCTCTAACTCTAACTCTCTCTCTCTCTCTCTCTCTCTCTCTCTGTCTGTTTCTCTTTTTCTCTTTTTGTCTAAAGCTCTCTCTCTGTCTGTCTAACTTTCTCTCTCTGTCTCTCTAACTCTCTCTCTGTCTGTCTAACTTTCTCTCTCTGTCTCTCTAACTCTCTCTCTGTCTGTCTAACTTTCTCTCTCTGTCTCTCTAACTCTCTCTCTGTCTGTCTAACTTTCTCTCTCTGTCTCTCTAACTCTCTCTCTGTCTGTCTAACTTTTTCTGTCTCTCTTCAGATCTCCTTGCAGTATGACAGGAACGGAGAGTGGAGACACACCTGCGGAGGTTCTCTGATTGCTAGTAACTGGGTCATGACCGCTGCTCACTGTATCAAGTAAGAGTGAGAAAACCCCACCTGTCCTGCACACACCTACGCACACACACACACACACACACACACACACACACACACACACACACACACACGTGCACACACACACACACACACTCACACTGACCATCTGTCCCTCTCTATCCCAAGCAACGACCTGTCCTACAGGGTGTTTGTTGGCAAGTACAATCTTGTGGAGGAGGAGCCAAGCTCCAATGCCATTGTCCCTGAGAAGATCATCGTCCATGAGAAGTGGAACCCCATCTTTGTGTTTCTGGGGTGAGGCCTTAGGTCCCAAGGCATGCATGGTGAAACAGAACGTGATGCACATGTTCATGCCTCAACTCGTAAATCAAGGACACTCCTGAACACAAATCCACTTACATGGACAATGACAACACACTGTTGACAGAACCAAGACCACTGTCGAAAGACATTTGTGAACCCACATCAGCCCTCTAACCTCTCTCTGTCTATCTCTCTCTCTCTCTCTCTCTCTCTCTCTCTCTCTCTCTCTCTCTCTCTCTCTCTCTCTCTCTCTCTGTTCCTCCCCATCACACCCTAAACTCTTTGTGATTGGTCAGAAATGACATCGCCCTGATCAAGCTGTCCGAGCATGTGACCGTGACAGACCAGGTGCAGCTTGGCTGTATCCCTGCCGCAGAAACTGTCCTCAGCAACCAGTACCCCTGCTACATCACTGGCTGGGGCAGGCTCTCCAGTAAGACCCTCACTGTGTGTGTCTGTGTCTGTGTGTGTGTGTAAGAGAAGGAAAACTCAATTCATATCAGTAGCAGGATGGTGTAGCTGCAGAGTAACACACTGTCTGACTGTGTTTCTCTTTGTGTGTGTGTTTTTCAGCCGGAGGTCCTATTGCTGACAGGCTGCAGCAGGCTGTGATGCCCGTTGTGGACCACGCCACCTGCTCCAAGTTTGACTGGTGGGGCAGCATCCTCAGAACCACCATGGTGTGCGCCGGTGGAGACGGCGTTGTCGGGGGCTGCAACGTGAGTCTGAACGTTGCAAACGATGACGTTTCTGGATTTGTTCCTGGGGAAAAAGCAATTGGTTCTGTTTTTTGTTTTTGTTCCTCGAACCGGTTTAAGGCCTTGATACTGTATGTGTAGAGTCTACTGTGAAACTAGACTGTGTGTCATCACTGACTCCTCTTCCTCTTGCTCCTCCTCACGCCTCCCTGTCACTCTCTTTTGGTCTCGCTCCTCTCCTTTCTCCCAATCCCCAACCTCCTTCTCCTCCTCCTCTCCCTCCCGCTTCTCTTCTTCTGTCTACTCCCCCCACACACACACTGCTCCTCCTCCTCCTCTTCCATCCTCCTCCTCCCCTCCCCTCCCTCCCTCCTCCAGGGCGACTCGGGAGGTCCCCTGAACTGCAGGAACGCTGACGGCGCCTGGGAGGTACACGGCGTGGCCAGCTTCGTGTCTGGCCTGGGCTGCAACTTCATCAAGAAGCCCACCGTGTTCACCCGAGTGTCCGCCTTCAACGACTGGATCGACCAGGTGACCGACACGTTCGCACACACGCGCGCGCACGCACACAGACGTTGGCCCGTTTCACAGTCCTTGGCTTGGCACGTCAGGTGTGCAGAGAGAGAGCAATAAACAAAGTTTGTCATGCGCGTGTAAACATGTAGGATATGCTGAATGCTGCCACTCCTGCCCACGTGCTGATTGTCCTCTATTTTCAGGCTATGCTGAACAACTGAAGGAGGACAACGTCATGGATTTAATCCAAATAAAAGAGACCCCAGCATAAGAGCACTGTGTTTCATTTATAAGTACATCAACTGTGTACGTTTATATATAATGATAGACAGATGTGTTTCCTTCAGTCACATGGGTTATTTAATGTTGGGAGGCACACCTTATAGAAGCTTTTTAAAGCTATTGACTCTGAGAGATGTCAGTGGAGTAATGGTTATTTGAGAGACATGCCGGATCATGTGAACTATCTAAAACCTACCACAAGATGTCCCCAGTAACTCACAGCAACAAAAAAAGTTGAGAGAGTGAGAGAGCGAGAGAGAGAGAGCGAGAGAGTGCGAGAGAGAGAGCGAGAGAGAGAACGTGTTCTCCAGATGCTTGCCTTTAGCAGCTTTGCTCCCCTGTGAAGCTTTGATGTGTGATCACTGCCTCAACACCCAAGACGTTCAAGAGTGGTTCCGCATTCAAATCTGTCCTTTGGGTCTAAAACAAACTGGCTACACACTAGTCTCCATAAGCTTGATCTGTGAGCATATATTTTTTAATAACACTACGGTTTCAGAATATATCATTTGTAGTAGGCAGGCTAGCATCACATTTTTCCACAAATGATGGATTTCTCTTTCTCCGTAGACATGGGTTGGTTATATCGCCCCACTGCTCTTTCGAGTTTAAACTCCCCCTCCTTTTGTTTAACGACCTCCCAAATACACAGTTTGTCTCCGGCAGCGCTTGTCCAGGGCAAGGCATGTGGCCACCCACACATCCAAGCTCCCTGAAAGGGACTCATTGAGGCAAGTGGTCGGCTTGAATACTAATTACCAAAACCCGCCCGGCCGTCTGGAAGTGTATTGGGTTCGGGAAAGTGCAGTGAACTTTAGGGCTTTGGCCTTAGAAATGCACCGTGGAGTAAGCATATGCTTTGAGATAGGGAAAGCCGTTGATGGGATTTTCTTCAGCTGGGCTTCTTAAAATAACTCCGTTCGAATGAGACTCCATGCGCGGGAGAGAGAGGGATGGTGCTGTGCGCGTCCATAGTTTGCTACGCTCAGAGCACTCGTTTCGCGGGAAGTGGTCGTAGACTCTCGTTCCCTTGGTGAGTATTTGAATTGAACAATTGCTAAACTAGTATTGTTGTTATCTTTAGTGGCTTGCGCGGGTGGTTTGCTCCCCTGAGACATACTTGGAGAAGCGGAAGATATAACGGATTTTTAAATGATACTGATTATGCGTTTGGACACCAGGCAGTTGAAAGGGATGTTATCATCGCTGCGGGTATGGAGAAAAACAGTGCTTGGATAGTTTACACGTCAGAATGATGCCCAGGAGGGAGAAGATTAGGCTTATACTAAATATATTAAATCAGGATTCTTTGCTATACAGATCTCTCAAGTGTTGTTTTTTTGTTAGTTGTTTTGTTTTTGCCCTATCGTTTTACTCTCGCCATGTGTAGGCATATGACGTCTAGACTGGGGTCGGATGGGCCGTTCCCAATTAGTAACCTAAAACTAATAAACTGGAACTGCACTTTTCTTATCATGCCACCAAATAGGAGGATTAAACCTTTGTTGCTTGTGGATTTTTATTTCAGAAATTAGGATGTATTGTTGCATACGGCTGATGACTGGTGATAGAAAATGTGCATGGAGCCTTTCTTACCATCTGTCTGTTTTCCTGTCTTTCAGTTCTTGTGATTGTGTGTTAGATTCTCAGTCAACAGTCAGAATATTCTGTGTGTCATTGTATGGTCCTAAAAAAAAAAAACACCCTTGCACACACACACACACACACACACACACGCCCTTGCAGACACACAAACACACAATCGTTCATTGTGTCCAGTCCCACAGCCACCTCTGTTCTGTAACAAGCGGCTGTTATGCACAGATCTGTTGCGTAACGAGGCTTCTATCAGTTTATTGACAACAGCTGGACGGCAGGGAGGATAGTCCAGTCCTATGCTCTTTGGACTCACCACTAGAATCAAACCTGACATCCCATCAGCCAGGCTGTCAATCTCCATGGCACCTGGAGCACAGTCTGCAGGGGGTTGCAGAGGACAACCGAACCCTCCCTCGAGGCATGTTTGACTGGACTTATTTTCCTAAAGATAGAATGCCCTGTGTTATCTGCTAAATTTACATTTAGTCATTTAGCAGACACTCTTATCCAGAGCGACTTACAGTAAGTACAGGGACAAATGTAGGCAAATGTGATTTAGACAAATATGCCAAACAGGAATAACACACATAAAGGCTCTCATAAAAAAAAACACACACCAGAGTTAGTTCCAGAAACGATTTAATTCATCAAAACCAGTCATAACACTTTAGAGCCACTAAACGCTTGTTACATTGCCCTATTCAGACGTTTCTGTGGTTAGCTTGCCAGCCTTAAGTGTCTTGTTAAAAAATCAAAAGCTCAAAAACAATCACCTCCCAGACATAACACTGAACGTTCTCCATATTGGAGGCCATATTTAAGTGAGTTGCGGCTGCTTTCTCTGTCAGTATCTGGGCTGGTGAAACCTGGATCCCCCACAGACTCATTTTCACACTCACCAGTAATTGAGTTCCGAAGAAAGCTCCGGATTCGAGGGTCTATGAAAGAATTGCTCTGAAAATAAGTGTGGTCTCCTGTGCGAAGCTGGAATTCCCACATGACTGTGGCTTCGCGGTTCCACAATGTAACCGAGTGCATCACTGTCACAACCCTCATCAAAAACCATCCATTTGGATTTGGATTGACTAAGAGGGCCAGTCGGGGGTGTTGTGTGCGTGTGTTTGCATTCAGGGGGGTGAAATGAGTTTTCCAACAGACGCTTGTCTGTGTTATTGCTGTGCTGTCTCAGATTGCTGGGAGATGGGTGGCCTCATTGAAATGCATTAAGGGGGGGGGGGACCTTGGAAAGAACGAGATGAGTTAGAGCATGATTGGAAGAGTAGTTACACATACTCTCTCTCCCGTCTCATTCTATCTCTTTCTCTGTCACTCTCTCATTCTCTCTCTCTTCTCATTATATCTCTTTCTCTATCACTCTCTCATTCCCTCTCTCTTCTCATTCTATCTCTTTCTCTGTCACTCTCATTCTCTCTCTGTCTTTCTCTGGTACCTCCACAGACCGACATGCACACATAACTTTGTCTCACGCACACAACTTACAGTTAGGTCCATAAATATTTGGACATTGACACAATTTTCATCATTTTGGCTCTGTATACCACCACAATGGATTTGAAATGAAACAATCAAGATGTGCTTTAAGTGCAGACTTTCAGCTTTAATTTCAGGGTATTTACATCCAAATCAGGTGAACGGTGTAGGAATTACAACACATTTTATATGTGGCCCCCCCCTTTTTAAGGGACCAAAAATAATTGGACAAACTAACATAATCATAAATCTAATTGTCACTTTTAATACTTGGTTGCAAATCCTTTGCAGTCAATGACAGCCTGAAGTCTGGAACCCATAGACATCACCAGACGCTGGGTTTCGTCCCTGGTGATGCTCTGCCAGGCCTCTACTGCAACTGTCTTCAGTTCCTGCTTGTTCTTGGGGCATTTTCCCTTCAGTTTTGTCTTTAGCAAGTGAAATGCATGCTCAATTGGATTTAGGTCAGGTGATTGACTTGGCCATTGCAGAACATTCCACTTCTTTGCCTTAAAAAACTCTTTGGTTGCTTTCGCAGTATGCTTCGGGTCATTGTCCATCTGCACTGTGAAGCGCCGTCCTATGAGTTCTGAAGCATTTGGCTGAATCTGAGCAGATAATATTGCCAGAAACACTTCAGAATTCATCCTACTGCTTTTGTCAGCAGTCACATCATCAATAAATACAAGGGAACCAGTTCCATTGGCAGCCATACATGCCCACGCCATAACACTACCTCCACCATGCTTCACTGATGAGGTGGTATGCTTTGGATCATGAGCAGTTCCTTCCCTTCTCCATACTCTTCTCTTCCCATCATTCTGGTACAAGTTGATCTTGGTCTCATCTGTCCATAGGATGTTGTTCCAGAACTGTACAGGGTCTTTTAGATGTTTTTTGGCAAACTCTAATCTGGTCTTCCTGTTTTTGAGACTCACCAATGGTTCACATCTTGTGGTGAACCCTCTGTATTTACTCTGGTGAAGTCTTCTCTTAATTTTTGACTTTGACACAGATACGCCTACCTCCTGGAGAGTGTTCTTGATCTGGCCAACTGTTGTGAAGGGGTTTTTCTTCACCAGGGAAAGAATTCTTCTGTCATCCACCACAGTTGTTTTCCGTGGTCTTCCGGGTCTTTTGGTGTTGCTGAGCTCACCAGTGCGTTCTTTCTTTTTAAGAATGTACCAAACAGTTGATTTGGCCACACCTAATGTTTTTGCTATCTCTCTGATAGGTTTGTTTTGATTTTTCAGCCTAACGATGGCTTGCTTCACTGATGGTGACAGCTCTTTGGACTTCATATTGAGAGTTGACAGCAACAGATTCCAAACACAAATACCATACTTGAAATGAACTCTAGACCTTTTATCTGCTCCTTGTCAATGAAATAACGAACTCCCATGAGGGAATAACATACACCTGGCCATGGAACAGCTGAGCAGCCAATTGTCCAATTACTTTTGGTCCCTTAAAAAGGGGGGGGCCACATATAAAATGTATTGTAATTCCTACACCGTTCACCTGATTTGGATGTAAATACCCTGAAATTCAAGCTGAAAGTCTGCACTTAAAGCACATCTTGATTGTTTCATTTCAAATCCATTGTGGTGGTATACAGAGCCAAAATGATGAAAATTGTGTCAATGTCCAAATATTTATGGACCTAACTGTATATATATTAATTCCCCCTCGCACACTATCACACTGGTACTCTCACATTCCACCTCCGATATTAGCGTTGTCATATACATGTTTACGCCAGTTAATCTACAATGTGTAACACATTGTGCCGGACTGATGAGATTGGTGTGGAGAGCTTTGGGTGAGGCTGGCGATGTCTGCACGACAAGCAGTCAGCCACCTTTCCTTGTGGGTGAGTCACCTGTCAGAGTAGTCAGTAATCTGTCCTCTGTCAACCCCTGTGGTATAGTAGGCTGGAATTAGACAGGTTCCTTCCAGGCCAGATCCTTGCCCCATGTCCCCAACCTAGGGAGATCCTACTCTGGGTGAAGATTGACCCACTGCCCCCTTATCTTCGTGACACCCAGAACCAAAATAGAGTGCCTGTATGGGTCTAGGATTTTCTGTTTATATGTGTGTGTGTGTGTGTGTGTGTGTGGATGATGGTTGGTGTGTGTCGAAGTTATGGAATGGGGAAAGTGTGGGTGTTTGTGTGCTCGTTCTAACCCAACTTCTCTTCTGTCAGCAGTTGCAACAGAGAAGCAAAACGCCAAGCAGGCCCAGGCATGGAGCTCGCATCGCCCTGACCCTCGCATCTGCACCACGAACCCACTGCCGTGGGCTTTAGCTCGAACAGTCAGAACCCCTGGAGATTGACCATGGAGTCGGAACTGAAGACGGGTCTGTCCGTGTGGGCCATCGTGGCCATCGTGTGTAACTCAGTGGTGGGTGTCCTCATCCTCATCCTGTTTGCGGTCCTCTACAAGGCCTGCAAGGTGCCCTCCTGCCAGGAGAAGGCTGCAGCCCTGATGGACTCCCAGCTTCAACACCGAGGCGAGCAGAAATACCTGCTGACCGCAGCCTGATGGAGAATTTCGCAGAGAGCGTAGCTAGCACTCACTGACTGACTCGCTAATGACTCCCTAACAGAAAATACCTACGTCAAGTCAATGAGCTGTAGTTCCCTGTTTCGCTCCCTCCTCACTCTCCAATACCATGCCTCTTCTCTTTCTGTTCCATTATATCTAGCTGGTTTTGTGGGGCCTTTCCTGTGGGACTCCCTTTCTCTCCGTCTGTCACTGTCCGTCGGTGAAGCTCAGAGCAAACGAACAGGATGAAGGCTGGTTGGCTAAGCGCCGCGTAAGACAAACAACGAGCGTAATCCTCTTATCTCCTTGGCGCTCGTCTGGCATGGTCCATCTGTGTGTGTTTACACTTTGCAGACCGGTGACGCCGTGCCCTGCACGAATGAGAAACGGCGAGGGCGAAAGAGGGCGAAAGGTTGCACGGCGCTGAGGAGAGGAAGCGCGAGGAAACGAGAGAAGACTCACTTTCAGCTATTCACCGGCCGCTCGACGTTTACAAACTGAGCTAACGATACCAGGAAGTGGAGAGATAGACCACCAGACGGAGGGGGGGGAGATGAAAAGATAGGTGGACGCACGTTTCGAGAGACGCGACGACCACAGAACCGGATGTTTTGATGAGACATTGTTTACCAAATGAGAACTCGAGGCCTTTGACTGTGAAGTTTCAGATTTCTCCAGGTCTCCCTCCGGTAATCGAAAAAGCTACATAGAGGACCACTTACAAAATACAAGTGTCACATTCACTAAACATTAGCTAAAGGTCTTAGTCCGCTGTACGTGTGGGTTCCTATTTATAGATGATCTTTACAGGAGAGACACTTGATGGTATCATGACCTGTTAGACAAGTTAGACAATGTCGTAGATTATTGTGGTGAGATGTCTGACGACTTCAAATGCCAATCACTACATTCCTGCAAAACACCATTATATCCATGGATATCATTTTGAACTCATTTTTTGTATTCACACAATAAAATGGTTTACTTTTGTGTACAATACATGTCATGCATCTTCTTGGCTTACCGGGGCTCACATCCTGTGCCATATAGCTCAACAACCTCAGCATTATCCTTACTTAGCAATTAACAAAATGGCTTTGAAATTATAGAGGGCAAATGAGCATTGCTATAGTTAACGCATGTAGTATCTTGATCATGCCGTGTTGTTAGACCAAGATGCCCTCCCCTCCCCTGCCCTGCCCCATAACCCTCCCCCCCTTTTAACTCACCGTCAGTCCGTCAATCAAGATCTCTCTCTCCGTCCATTGCCTTCCTCTCCTTCACGACAGATTAAAGATTAGAAGGGTTACCAGTCAATCAGATGTATGCACACATCCACGGACATAAACACTTTGTGCACTCGTCTTCCACTAATAGTCTGATCTTAAAGGTGTGAACGGGTCACGCTAATGAGATGTGCGGATCCCTGATTTAGATTATCGACCACTGAGATGAGAGGAGATGGCAAATCTCCCGAATGCCTCTCCATGGCACTCAAATGCCGTAACTCGTAGTCCTTTTGAGGGGTTTTCATTTGAGAAGGGTCAATACACATTCCTTGACATGGGCACTTGTCATCTTGCTTGTCATAGTCTATCACGTAAATGTGCCACACTTAGCCGTGCAGGCTACTTTTCATCAGCAGTCCCTGGCATGTCAAAACATTCACAGAAAAAATAGAAAATCACATAACATATAGCATAGCCTATATAACAAATGAAACAATGACACGGCTACTCCAAATTATGACAGCACATTTGATTGTCCAGCGACTACTCTTCCACAGATTTGGAGAAAGAATGGAGACATGAGATATGATATCCCTTACTTCTGGGGGGGTAGTTTGCATCTGTGTGTTTGGGGAGACCAAAAAGCAGACACGAGTGCGTGGATTTCCAGTGCTCTGTAGACAGATGGCCGGGGCCTGAGGTAGGTTGTTGCTCTAAGCTAGAATAACTGCATAGCTGCTCCCACCACCAGTTTCACCACAGGCCCCAGCACCACCTACCTGCTCATGGCAAACCAAAGATCCCTCACACCACTACACTTACGATACACATGGACAGCGGAACACTGTCCGTTTTTTGGAGCACTGACGCTGGTGGGAGAAATTCTCGGATCCGACCATTATTTATGCATGCATTATATTAATCCACACCAGTTTTAAAAATAATTCTCTTTATATTACTACCTTGCTTCTTGTTTTACAGCCTTGTAAGCATGTCTGTTCTTGCTGTTGTTTTCATGTCCTGGCGTTTGAGGAGGACTAAGGGGCGGGTAAATAAAGAGGACACGGGTCATGTTTTATTCAGTCCCTCTTCCCTTTTAGACAGTTTCAGGGGGATGCCTTTAGGAACATCGGACACACAATGATGGCGTCTTTTTTGTTCGCCAGCTGTTTGGTCTCACCTCCCTACTTCCACCCTTTTCTCCACCTACTAGATGAGCTCATGACTTCCTCCTTCAAATGCCGCCACACCATTGGTGGAGAGACAGACCGGGCTTTCTCAAACATCTGCGACCCCGACCACTGACAACAAACAGAATACTTTGAGAACCCTGAAAGCCCGGTCGGTTCGTAGACAGCACATTCACTGCCCCGAGCAAACCCAGACACTGGCAGTCCCTTTGAACACACGGCAGGGTGACCCAGAGGTCTCGCGCAGGACCGTGAACATGAACGCTCTCATATCCAAAGTGACGAGTCTAGACTTGTCTTTTGCGTAACACTGACCGTGACTTGCTGTGGCCGTGACTTGCTGTGGCCTTCACCTACATCCCCTGGGTTTAGGTCTCCACGGCCTTCGTCTCCTCGCAACTCTCATCTCGACGGTCAGGTTACAGCTGCCGCTATCTCGATGGAGGGAAGGCGTGCCAGAGACGCAGGCTGGGCTCTCTGCAGTCTGTCACATGGGCTATGTGGGACCATTAGTATTCCCCCTTACCCACCCTTTTAAACTCAGCCCGCTGTTATGTAACAACCTTTAACAAACACGGCCAACATCCAGAGCGCTAATAAACCGAGGCCGACTCACTAATCTGCCCCTCCATCTGCACCGCTGGAGGGGTTGCGTAACCCACATCTACCAAGAGTCACTGAGGATGAGGATCAGTGTGTGCGTGTGTGTGTGTGTGTGTGATGGGACATGGTGGTAGTCAATAACGAATAATGAATGAATCATCAGGCTCTAATCACATCACATCTCCTTGGTTTCACTTGGGTAATAAGGATTCCCAAATCTGCTTTATCAAAGCAATCGCAGTGATATAAAATAATTGGATGGGGGAAATAATAAAGTTGAATCCGTACACAGCATGATTATAGTCCCAAAGAAGCACACAATTTAATTAGAATGCATAATAGCTATAGCAAATTAAACCACACAATTGTTTCTAAGAACAAATGCATGCGCGTGTGTGTGACTGGAAGGCAAGGATTTGCACAGCATCTGGGTCCAGAACCATACATGCTCTCACTATCACTCGTTCTCAACTCTTAATCCATTTCCATATTAGATTGCCATCCATATTAGATTGCCATCTAATGGCTCATGCCGGCCTATTTTTTTCTGTGGATGCAGTGGCATTTATAAACCAGCGCATGGTACATTGCTGCACTCTGCTGGTGTAATTCGGCATCTGTAAACGTGTTAAAGGGACGATGATGCCAGGCTAGAGAGTATGTGTTCAGGCAGAAATCGTTTTTTTGCGCCTAACCGGCCAAATTCGCCTAAATCTCAAACTGATTTAAAATGCAATATTTAAGAAAAGTATGGACCTGGTATATCATTGTCTTAATTTAATCCGCGATGGCTTTACATTCATGTTAACTAGTATTGTAGTCTACACCTAATTGGCTGATCCCATTTAGTTTGACAATATCATGTCATAGTGGGGCGGTTTTGTACCCGGGCTGTGGCGAGGTGACTCCAGGATTAGTACCCGGAAGTGGGTGGTTGAGTCACAGACTGGTCACACATCAGACCGACATACTGCCTGCTGGGATGCTGTGATGAGGCAGAGAACAGGAGATCAGAGACCGTTACAAAACTGAGAAACGGACAATCTTAGCACCGACACAGCTCTAAAACCAACTACAAGGAACGGCCGTTAAATCGCCAGGCAAGGACGAGCATATAATAAGCGTCGCCAAAATGATGGAAGAAATAGATAGATTTCAAGTGCCAAGCGCTGTCCAGGGGGAGAATGATCCGCTGGTAAGCTGGATGTGATTTCCATTCTTTTGAGATCATTCTAATAATCGAGCTTAATTTGTAGACATTTTATTTTAGCCTACATTACGATATGGAATCGTCATATATTTATGAAGGCCCATATAGCCTACACACGGGCCTGATATAATGTTTGCTTTTATAACGTCGCATTCATATGCGCAAATAAGAACCACAAATTATCAAAGGCGTGTCAGACCCGAGGTTTGTAAAACCCAACATTTAGGCTTTTTAGTGGTGTCATTCATATGTGATTTTTTCCTCTTCCGCTAAATTATATAATTGAGCCCTTATATCAAAACAAGTAGCCCATAGGCTACTGCTACAAACAGCGAGGCCTATAGCTCCCGTTGGATTACTTCATCCTGCGGAGGCTGCGTGAAGCGGCACCTGCTCTCCATGGTAGGCATGCGTCCCTGGAGCGTAGGCTACCGTGTTGTGCTGCTTCAGACTGATTCAAATCAAGGCTACATGATTCTGTTTTATAGCTGCTGTTGAAACGGGGGAAAAAAACAGAAGCTTTTCAAGACCTATCATAATGCTAAATTTGCAGCAAACAGGAATGGCACATCATTGATTATTGATGGATCAATGTTATCTCTCTCTCTCTCTCTCTCTCTCTCTCTCTCTCTCCCTCTGTCTCTCTCTCTCTCTCTCCCTGTCTCTCTCTCTCTCTTTCTTTTTCTCTGCATCTGTCCTCCAGGACCCAGCATCCTCCACAGCATCATCCGAGGCAGACTCAGATACCAGGGAGGGGGAGCCAGTCACCATCAACTACAAGCCCTCTCCCCTCCAGATGAAGATAGGTGAGCAGTAGTGGTACACCCACCACACCTGCTTTCAGCACCATGGACAAGGGACACTCAGAAGAAGCCGTGTTTAGAAGAGATAGAAGCAGCTTACACAAATGCAGGTTCTTGACTTTGAGACAGCCGTTCTCAATACTGGTCCTCAGGACCCCCTGCCCTGAACATTCTAGAAGTTTCCCTGCTCCAACACACACCTGATTCAAATGAATGGGTTGTCATCAGGCTTCTGCTGAGCTTGATAATGACCGTTTCATTTGAGCCAAGTGTGTTGGAAGAGGGAAACATCTAGAACATGCAGGGCTGGGGGTGCCAAGGACCAGGACTGAGAAAGACATCTTAAAGGAACATATGTATCATGTTATGTCTTGACAACTTGCCCATATCTTTGATGAAAAGTCATTTTATTGAAAGGGTGCTTAACAATTAGGACCTGAAATGGTTTTAGTCTGCTAAAAGTGCTTTACACATGCAGTCCTTATACGATATTAAAGCACTACAGAAAAAGTTGTCAACTTTCACCAATGGACCCATGTGGTCAGTTGAAAGGAAGTAACAGTGAACTACAACGTGTGTCCACCATGATCCACGTGATGTCACATCCTGTCTTGTGCCTCCGCGGCGTGCAGAGAAGCAGCGGGAGCTGGCCAGGAAGGGCTCCGTGAAGAACGCCAACGTCGTAGGAAGCCCAGTCAACCAACAACCCAAGAAGAACAACGTGATGGCCAGGACGCGGTGAGTCACCCGCCACGGCGTTCTGTGAGACCTTTCTCTTTTGCTGTCGTCGGTTCTCTACTCATCGCGCAAATGTCTCTTTCTTCTTAGTCATCTGTCTCGCTCTCCTCCCACAACCCCCTGGCCCTCTTGTGCTGTCTGTCTCTGCCTTTGTCTTTCCCTTAGGCTGGTAGTACCAAATAAGGGCTACTCTTCCTTGGACCAGAGCCCAGATGAGAAGCCCCTTGTGGCCCTAGACACAGACAGGTAATGGGCCCCATCCACACCTCCACGTCACCGTCAGGGCTGCGTAACTACTTTTATAGACACGCGGGACATGTGAAACGAAGCGCACGCACACACACACTCAAGAACCTTGTGTTTGTGTTGCAGTGACGATGACTTTGACATGTCAAGATACTCCTCGTCAGGATACTCGTCAGCCGAGGTGAGATGTGTGAGGGAGCAGGTACCACGCCAAGCAGCCACAGGAGCCATGTCACACCCGTCTCTCTCTCCCTCTCCCCCTCTCTCTCTCCCTCTCTCTCTAATTATCTTGTTCACTTTCACTATTTCTCTCTCTCTCGATTTTACATTTAGTCATTTTTACATTTAGTCATTTAGCAGATATCCAGATTATCTTGTTCACTCTCCCTATTTCTCTCTCTCTCGAATTATCTTGTTCACTCTCTCTCTATTTCTCTCTCTCTCTAATTATCTGGTTCACTCTCACTATTTTTCTCTCTCTCTATCTCTAATTATCTTGCTCACTCTTACTATTTCTCTCTCTCTCTTTTCCAGTCCCTTTTATGTTCGCTCAGTCCCCCACTTCAGTAACCCACTCTCTAATTACCGGTTGTAAATGATTCAGTGTCCTGTTTCAGCCGTGCCACACGTTTGTCTCGCATGTTATGTCCAATACTGTAACTTAGCCGTTCATCTATGTATATGTCGCCCGACGGATCAGTCAGTCTTGCCTGTCGGTTGTTTCCTGGGTCCTAACGCCTGTCTGTCCCCCTTTCAGCAAATCAACCAAGACCTGAACATCCAGCTGCTAAAGGACGGCTACCGCCTGGACGAGATCCCCGATGACGAAGACCTGGACCTGATCCCGCCCAAGTCCGTGAACCCCACCTGCATGTGCTGCCAGGCCACCTCCTCCACTGCCTGTCAGATCCAGTAGCCCCGCCCCCTCCCTCCCCCCCTCCCTCCCCCCAACACACATCCCCGCCCGCCTGCAGTGAGTTTACTACGCCTGCGGAGCGGCGACAGAGAGCAACAGTAGAATATATGATAAGTACATATACGATGACCAATAATCAACTTACCTAACCGAAAGTTATGTTTGAACCTGAAAATGCAGAAAAAGGGAAAAAAGAACAACAAAATGACACAAAAATTGTATTACAAAAAAAAAACTATTATGACTATTAACAATAATGACTTCCTCCTATGGTAGGATATGCACTTCTGTTTGTGTTTGAGGTTTAGACGGAGGCTTACACTTGGCCTCTGTGGCTCCTTCTCCCGGCCAATATTGTGTAACACAAGTGAACAAAAGGTTAGTTTCCGTCGTTTAAAGGTGATTCTCATGTCCCGAATTGTTAAGAAACATCATCCGAACTGCTGCTGATTCGACTGCTTTGCTTACCTGACTTCAAGGTCCGAGTCTCTGCTTTCGTTTCGTTCTCTGGACCTTATTTTCTTGGTCATAGACTTTTTCAATTGAGGGATCGGTATGATTGTATGTGCTGGGATGTGCTTTTGAAAAGGGAACACTAGGTGCCCTTATATAGTCTTGGGACAGTCCTCTGGTACTGAGAACAGGGTTGTGTAGCACAGGCCAGAACATTGCACTCACCCACTCACTTTCCCTTGACTTTGTACATGTTTATGGTAGCTGACCGTTTGAGTTTTTAGGAATGAATGTATTGTGAAGAGGCAGAACGCATGAAAAGCAGTTAGGGAACTTGAACTTTGGAACTTTGGAACTGGCAGATTAGCCTTCACTCCGCTACACACGATCCACTTCTAACTTGACCGTTCATTGGAAGGAATTTGTCGTTATTTTGAATGTGTCGGACGATTTGAGGTGGTTCAGCTTTCACCGCAAAACTGGTTGAACACCTGTTCCCCATGTTAGAAGGGATGACGTCGTTGAATTGACCAACGGGATGAGCTCTGAGCCTACATATCATTGCACTGATTTTGTTGTCTTTTGTTGCTTTCCACCCATGCCGGCCCACACAGTTCCAATCCTATAGAGGCCCAATGACTGGGCGAATGGGCTTGAGGTTATTGTGCAGAGATTAAGCAGACTTTAGATAGCTTTGCTGCCTGTCGTGGCTTCATGGCTTTGCTATGCCATCCCCTGCCGTCACATGTCAAAGTCCTGTGTTCCTATTCCACAGCCTTTTCCCTAAAACTGCCTCGTCGTGCACCACCTCACAGAAAGAGCTTTTGATTGGTGTCAAATCGTGTGCATACACCAGTCCTCGGCATCCTTGTAGGGAAGTGTCGAAGTGCAGTTCAGGGAAGAGAGAACAAGGACCCAGGAAGTACACGCAATGCCAACTGAGGGCGTTGGTCGCCATCTCTCTTTCTTGTGATTGGTTGAAAGTGATGTATCATGAACATGGAGCAGCTATCCCACACACTTTCACTTCTTCTTCTTTGGTTGATTTGCTATTAGAGTATGCCTTAATTATCGAATATCGAAAAGAGTGTATTTTATGTCCTGCTCTTGAATTAATTGATTTTAAACGGATTTGCAGTCTGTGAAGGAATGTTTTGATGTGATATTATTTGTAATTTATTTTTACATTTAGACACAAGCGTTTCTTTTTTTGTGTTCAGTTTTTTTTTTTTTTTTTACAATTTGTTGTCATGTAGACACACCCATTCCAGTATTTAACAATGTGTTTGTTCTGTGTGGTGTATAATATCAATAAACACAAAAACAATGGAATGCTGTTTTGGTGACTGGTTCTTGCAATCAAAGAACATTTAGTATTATTCTATCAGAGATAAAGATCCCTGATAGTCCCACAGAACCACTGTAGGATTCAATTTAAAATAAACCGTGGGTCTTACACTGATATCAATGTATGTATGTATGTATGTATGTATGTATGTATGTATGTATGTATGTATGTATGTATGTAAATAATGAATAAAAGGCATACGAAGATAATTCTTTATTAATAAAACCTTCTGGCCAGTGAATTACACTGCTATGCACACACTTGTCTCAGTCACACAGTATCATGTAATTCTGAGCCTTTCATATGGATATTAGAAAACTAGTCAAATGACCATGAAGGCACAAACTGTGTGGAATATAGCAGTGTTGGTAAATAGAAACCTATTCACCATCTCACATTTACAATTATATGCTGCAATGTGCAAATCTGTACAAGAGCCACAAAGGTAACTGTACGCATTCATTCACAACAACTATTATTTGTTCACAAATGGGATGGCATTCAATCTCAACCTGATCTACCCCTACAGTGAACTCTTTAGGAGATCGCTGAAAAAGATGTGACTGGGGAGGTGAATCTTTAAAACTGATATTTTCTTAGAACAACTAGATTAATTAGGCACACATATCTACATTATGGATATGGAACAAAGTATCAATTGTAAAAACAGACATCAAAGGCTTGTGATTGTGATATCAAGATATGCTATAATTATTGACTGTTATCACATCACTCCACCAGAGGGCCCTTTTTGACAATACTTCAGTTATTTGCTGATCCTCAAAAACATGTACAGAAGACTCAAGCTGCGCATAAACAGTAATATATTTTTGTAATCATATTCATGAGAACATCGCTGTGAAATCACACATATAATTCACATATTTGTAACAGATTGGTGATGGCAAAGTCCACTGCTCTTTTGCAATCTGGTCTGTGCTGGAGAGTGTTGTCAGTATAGATCTGATATCAAATATTTAACATGGCATTGTGGCCCAGTATAACAGAACCTATTTACCACATTGTATTTCATAAAGAGTTTAGAGAAACAAATGACCGCTAGTCTGCCAGGGAAAGACACAAACCAAAGTCGGTACATATGTTCTCTTGACAGTCCAAGTCTAGCCTATATATCTACTAACACTACAGTATTTACATTACAATACAACATTCATCATGTCTTTCTGTCAGGAAGGGCTTTGTACAAGCGCAGCGTGTGTGTCTTACATTGAACCACAGCCTACGTAAAGTCAAAGACATCCACAGGATGATTGTGCTCCGGTGTGTGAATTAGGCATGTGTGTGTGTACAGTAAGCGTGTGTGTGTAACGTTACGTAACCCCGCCGTGTGTACGGGGTGTGCCTCAGACCCCGGCGACGGCCAGGTCACCAGAATCCGAGGAGGACGCAGAGAGGGAGGAACGGCGCCTATTGGCGGTCGAGTTCTCCAGCATGCTGGGGTCGAAGCCGGCATGGCGGCGGGCGTGTTTGGTCAAGTGGTCGCTCCTCATGAAGCACTTGTCGCACAGCGGGCAGGTGAAGCGCTTCTCGCCGGTGTGCGTGCGGTAGTGGCGGGTGAGCTCGTCCGAGCGGGAGAACTTCTTACAGCAGTCGGGCCAGGTGCACTGGAAGGGTCGCTCGCCTGTCAACACACAGTTTTTAAGGAAGCAAAAAAGGTCAGGGTAAGACTGTGAGGTCATCGGAGACATTCAGTAATGATTCCGTTATTTGTGTAGTTTGGTACCATTTTACAATCATTCCCAGAAGTGCAAATGAATAATCTCAAAAGATTTTGATCTTGACATTTTGAACACTTCTCCAGAGGTTGAGGTGACCTCACTTCAAAAATGCTCCAACCATAAACAAGTACACACTGTTCTGTTATCCTCCCAGTCAATACCCAAATTACACACCTAAGCAATCATCACGTGTCTGTTGCTCTCCATGAAGGAGGAGAAGGAAGGCGAAACTTCGTCTGGCAACACCCACAAAACGATCAATTGGTTGCAAGGATAGACAAACTACTGCGTTTCGATTTTCTCCTTTCTCCCTTTCCTTTTTTTGTGAGTAAACATGTCATTTGTGTGTACATAGGGTATTTCCTGTGAAACAAATCCCCTATTTATCTAGGAGTTTTAACTTTGTTTATTTAATTTTTTTGCAATTGTTTTTAACAAATGACAGTTCAATCAATTCAGAACAAGGATTTTTAGTATCACTAACAGCGTAGGTGTGAATTTGTCATCATCAAACAAAAAAGACAAATGGACGTTGTGCAATTTCTTGTTGTGATATGAGTGAACAACATGCAGTGGCTTGTGCACCACCCACCCACCCACGTGCCCTACTCGAAACCACATGTTCCCTGTTTACAACTCCAATGAGTGAGGGAGCGTGAAGTGTGTTACATGACGTATGAGGAAATTGCGCCTCACTGGGGTTATCACCGGGCGCCGTGGGCGGCAATGTCGCAGTGACCCGTATGATATAGCCTATTCAAAAACACCTCAATTTTTGATTATTCAGCAGATTTGGAAGACCTTTGGTCTTTGTTGTACCTATCCTAAATAGTTTATATATATGATTCTGTCTTCTAATAGCCATCAATACATTAACAACCTGTGGCCCTTAAGGATATGGCACCGCCCCATGCGCGCATTCTTTACCCGCGGTCACACCCCTGCCGTGCTTGTAATTAAAAGAAACGAAGCTATATGTTTTGTGTCCACGTAAACACATCTCACACCTACCCTTGACCCCTTTGTTGTGAAATGTTATGATTGCACATTTCACATAACACGTTGAACAAACACTAATATAACGCATATGCTTACCAGTGTGTACCCTCAAGTGGGCTTTGAGGTGAGATGACTTGCCATACATTTTCCCGCAGCCGGAAAAAGGACAGCAATGCCTCTTATCGGTAGACACCGGCATAATCACCGTCTTCTTGTTCCAAGACTGATTTGCTTCCTTTCGCACCCGACCATTACCCCGACGGTCTCCGGTTAACCGGCGACCACGGTGTCCCATATCCTGGTTTTGGGTAACACTCTCTGCCAAGCACCTTGTAGTGCCCACGCCAGATGATACGTTAAGTGTGCTTTGGTCGCATTTATTTAGGTCCAACAAAATCATCGCCACCATCAATAAAGTCCTGTTCTCCTGGTTTTCTTTGGTCAAGTCATCAGTTTCCCCAATATCTGGACAACCGTGCCCTGTAGACTGTGGATTTGAAATTGAGACTAAACATTTAGCGTCGACATCAGTTTCCGACATCATCATCACCGATAAACCCGCTCAAACAATTCCGACTTGAGATAGAAAACAAAACGTGCGCATCAGCTTCCCTGAATCACTTCGCCACAGGAAGGTCAGGAAACGTGGTGAGACATCCACACGTGTCAACTTAAATGTTTGTCTGTTTTTCACTTAAATACATCCGTCTGTTAACTTGGAACAAACAAAATAGACAAAAGCATGTCCTCGCGTGTAAATATCACAGAACGAAGCAAGATAAGTTCGCTGTTGAGATAACCAGATTGTCTGTGCGCTCACATGCGACAACTTGTTCTATTTTACTGCAAGAGCAATGAGTCCTCCCAACTCCAAGGAACAATTTCGAGGAATCCCAGAGAGTCGGAATAAAGCGTCCTGGCAATTGGCTACTACTAACCCTGACGTATTTACTTGGAAGAGCCCGTTCATTGATTGATTGAGGGAGCGGTTGACCAATAGTAGGGAGAGCAAACACTAGGCGACGTCTTTTTCAAGAGCAGTAAATCCATAACGGTTAACGTAGCAGCACATAGATTCCAATAACTGCACTAGGGTCAAATCCATCAATTGTTTTAATGTAGGTTACCTTCTACATGTAATGGCAGTGATTGAATCTAGTGCACACCTTCGTTTCCTGAATGGAAGTAGAGTGGTCGTTCTCTGGTTTCCCGTTTACCAACATGTTTACCCATATGTATGCAACTATCCTCGTAACCCCCGAGTAGCAGGTCGCTATTTTGAAAATGGCACACATGTCCGGGCTTTCAGGCGAAGGGAGTAGCCATTTCGCGGTTTTACCCTTTCCATAGCCTAAGAATGTTTCATGATCCTTCTAAAAGTAGTCTACATTGCACTTAAAGTAAGAAGTGAAATCGCTTACATTAGTCTTTCCCTTTGAAACGCATTGCTACAAACGTTTGCCGGAAAGACTGTGTCAACAATTTATGAATCATATGGCCTCGCCTAATAGCCTATCGCTGGAGCATATCAGATATCATGCATTCATTATCATATAGAACTTCATTGGAACAGAAATGCATCAGAGGATGTGTCTAGCCTATAATATCAAGAAAGCACCCGGGCAGGACAGTCTAGCCAATAGGACTGTGCGTAACAAGAGCTTTCTCTTCGATGTAAACTCCTCGTTCCCTGAATGCAATGGGGGGTTCATCCAAGGACACAGTTCTGGGAAAATATTGCTGAGCTTCGGCGTGTACCCGCCTCCTTTTGGATCTGTGCTTCCCTTTCCCTACACAAGTCCCATGCAAAACAAAGTAGACGTTGGTAATGATTTAGGAGCACATACGGATGTAATAACTCTGCGGAAAACGCAATGCGCCACTGTTGATTTCAATGAAATATACTGTTACAAAGAGGCTGGAAAATGAAAGGGAGTATATAACGACAACGATGGGACCAGAAGTGCAAACTTTCTGAAAACGATATCTATCTGCTAGAAAATGCTACTACCCTTCTCACGAGTAGAATGAGTGCACGTTGTTATTGACAAGTTATTTCAACGAACTCTTTACCCTGGTGGGTGGTGGGTGTGTTTGAGAGAGAGAGAGAGAGAGAGAGGGAGAGGGAGAGGGAGAGAGAGAGAGCACGCCCACGTGTATAGAACAGAATGTTCTTTCCTCTGAACTGAAGCTGAACTCGCGCGTCGCTGTCATGCACCGGTTAAAAGTAGGAAACCCAGTCTGGTTAAGACTAAGCTATTTTGAACCAAAGCGAACGCCCATGAATATCCTACTTTCAAGTAGGTCTACCTTCTGTTCTATATGGGTCAGTAAACATGGCCTTTTATAGCAAGATGTCATCTACGCATTCTAGATTTGAGCACAGGAAACTGACGCACGAAACCTGTCCCGCGCACAGTGAATTGAAAGGGGCAGTCTGCCAGCTGTAAATGTGAACCGCAGGAGATGTTATTTTGCAGTGTCAGAGACAAAGGGCGTATCTTTGATGTTCACAAATTCATAACAAAAACGCTGAAGGAGTTCAAACGTCAGTAGGCATATATCATCATGTATCGTCATCAGCACAATTATGTACATTAATATTAATGGGAACTGGCTGAATAGTACCGACATGAAGCTACTCCAAGGCCCTATAGAAATATGATTAAATAAAAAATATGTATCTTTTGTAGTTGGCTTATACACAATTACACAATATATATCCACATTTGTGGCTGAAAAAAGCACGACAGAAAACAAAAGAAAAAGGCAAATGTACTTATTCATTTCTTTATTTATTAATGCATGCCGGACAGAATCCTTTTCACATTGAAGAATACAGATGTGTATTTGCATCCAAATACTCACTACTGTGAATCAATGTATAATCTCTCTCAGAGTTTTACAGAGTTCATATCTGTACAATCCCAGTGGAAGAACCGCATGCATGAAATTACACTAAAGTGAGCCTGCAGGAATGTAAGTACCCTCGATTTCAAACTACAATATCAGCATTATTGCAGAAAAAAAACATGTGCTCGGACTCCTCTTTAGCGTACAAGTACTCACTGACATATTTGAGGAAAATAAAAACTTCATTGGCATTATAACCGTAGTCTATGATTCACAAAACTGTATGCTACAGTATAGGAAAATATTTAAAAAATACTGTACATTGGGTTTTAGTTGGATCGCATTGGCACACGTCTCAGTATCAGACTACTGTCATCTCTGCTTCAGGGTCCTCTCTCTTTCACACACACACACACACACACACACAACACACACACACACACAGACAGACCTCCCTTTGATTAGATATAGTCATATCTTGTACAACAGCCACTGCAACATATACAAAACATGTACAAAGCATTTACACATGAGTTAAGAAGTGCTATGGACATGGGTATGATTTCATGTCCTCCTTTAGGAAACATGAAACAGGTGAGAAGACCGCTGAACTCACTGGCATAGACCAGACTAATCAACCCAAACCAACACACTCCTATGGACCAAAAACAAAACAAACTGTATTCCTAGCTGTTACTCTGTCCACTAGGCACTTGTGTATATCTGAAGGGAATGGATGGGGTGCAACATGATATCCACCTGATTGTTCTGTTATCAAACCTATCCAGTCCATTCAGGTACATAAGTGTGGATGTAGCGATGGTATAAAAGGCTGTTTTGTCCTTCAGTGGGAAAGCAGATTAAGCCAAATCAGGATAAAATCCACCCACATAATTACTGGCCTACAGTGTACCTGCTCACACTGCTCATGACTGCAATGGTCATCTTGAACTTTGAACCCTGTGCAAACAACAGGGGTTGAGTTTGGCAGAACACCATTAGAGTGAGAGGTCATGATATCACATTTCCTTTTCTGCAATGAGAACACAGGACATTTGAGATTTAAGTTCCCGTAAGAGTTTGGGTTGAATGTATGAAGCACAGTGATTTAGTGGAAGCCTTCTACTGAAGAGATATATTTTAAAATATATATATTTTAAAATATATATATTTTTTTCTAATAAAATGTCTCTTTTATTTTTGGTGTGCAAATTCATACTTTACAGCTCTCTCGGCCAGTACAACCTCACTAGTGAAGAAAGGCGCTGATAACACAGTACTGGACATGTATAAGGCAAATCAAACATTTAGAACAAGAGCAAAGATACAGAGAGAGCAGCCGGTCAGAAGAACAACGTTACCCAGAATGCCTGACTCACGTCCTAGTTCTCCTAGTGTCTTGCGCAATGTGTTTTTAAAGCATGAAATCAACGTGTTTTCTCCAGTATTACAAACTGTAACATGCCGGAGATAAACACTGTCTCGAGGATTAGATTTACAATAAATGAACCACTGGAGGACTACAGATTAAGAGGAAGTGATCTTGGTAATGTGTTGCAATATATAAAGGAATTTAAAATAAGCACATTTAATGTTGAGTATCTGTCAATGTTGCCACTCCTTGCCAACAAGATGCCCTACATTTGGTAATGCTTGCAGCTGTATTGCCATGTCAACTAAATTACTTCAGTACTTAGATAACTCTTAATCCATTTGGTGAAAAACATATAGGAATTTATGAAATACTTCAAATATGATTCAGATTTACAATATAGTCATTATATAATATATTTAGTAAATAATATAATACATCAGCATTTAGTGCTTATAGGTGTCACCTTTTATTCATTTTAAAATCTTGTAATAATTCAAAATACTTTAAATTAGACAAAATATCACTGAGAAGATTTAAAAATTTAGTATTTCAAACAGGAAATCACTTCTTAATAGTAAGCAAGAAGCTATGACAATAAATCTAGTAATCAATCAAAAATGAATACAATATAATCAATGAAGTAGAGCAAATATAAAAACACAAACATGAAAAATGACTGATTGGAGAATATGTCATGTAAATGCCACTCGTCTCTTTTTCTACTGCTGACTTTTTCAATATCAAGAAATAAAAGAGATTTCAAAACGTACTGATTCTCTGCCATCTTCTGATCTCAATCTGAAATCTACCTTTCCTTCTTAAAAATGCATTGCTGAGAGAGCTGACTGAATGAATGCAGAACACATCCACGCATGGGCTAGCTGGGTGTTCATTCATCTGGGAGGCTGCCCCTCTCCTTTTGAAACTGAATTTCTCGCCGTTCCTTTTTGGTCTTCAAAATGGACACGACTCGCAAATGGAAATGGTCGACGGTCCCTGAAACCGTGGTCAGCTGGAGGAGTTTTGAACTTTTGTGTGGGAATTTGTTTTGGAAAGAAAAAACGAAATGACAGAAGGAGTGAATGACAGAAAAGTATAAGGACGGATCCAGGTGATAGTTGCGGCCTAGTGTCAGACCTTTAACCCTTGTGTTCTCCTCGGGTCGTTCTGACCCATCAGTCATTGTGACCCACCGTCGTATTGCGACAACTTTACCGCATACAAAAACAAAGTGAAGCATTTTCTTTTAACCGTCGGGCTGTCTCAGACCCCCCACATTGCGAAGGTTAAAAGAAAAGTATTTTTATTTGGTTTTGTATTGGGTAAAATTGGGTAAACACAATGATGGTTCGTTATGAACCTTTGGGTCATGTGACCCGAAGGCAGCACGAGGGTTAACACAGAAAACATCGCCTGCAGACATTGCGGAAGAACGGCACCACTACCAGCAATGCTCCATGATTGTTTGGTTTCAAAATAATAGTTCCACTTTTTACGCGTTCAGTTTTAATGTGCGCTTCCAGGAAGACTCCTTAAATAGGCTCACAGCTCTCTCTTGTGTTCAGAACTGAGATTCCAGATTGGGAACTGCAACCTCGGTATAATATGAATAAATTGCCGCTGCAGCCTACATGGCATCACACAGGGCCTTTCATGCTGCCTGTCAGTATGCCCTAGTGTGTGCATGTGTGTGTCACAGGATCTGAGGTGAAAACTGCCGTGGTATACAGTATGCAGAGAATCTCCCATCTTAAAATAGATTTTTGCTTTTGCTGCCCTGTTGTAGGACTATGTAACACCCATGATAAATGGTTCAAAGGAGAGGAAACAGAAAATAGTTACAAACCAGTTTCTTTAAGGACTTCCAGCTACTCTGAGTGGGGTTCCATTCTCTCACTAGACCTCTCATTCATCATGTGTGTGCAGCTGGAGTCCCTACTGCTTGACACTAGCCCAATATTGCTACAGGTGTTGGGAGAAACACAAGCAGCCATCAGTAGCATCCTCTGGATTGGGGAGTTTACTGGGCGAGGAGGTAGAAAGGGCAGCCAAGCAAGGAATGGGACAGACATCCAGCCCCGAGGCCACGTCAATCTGTTTACCGATCTCAATTCGAGACTAGACTAGTGTATCAGACAGTTAAGAGAACAATTACCATACTATAGGTGGAATAATGATTGATGTTGTGATGTATAACACGGTGACAGCATGTCGACTGGACAAAATGGCGGAAGACAGCACAACAAAAACTTTCATCACCAAACACCTAGTTAGTGTAAGCTACGGGAGGAGGTGAAACTACCCTAGAGTCATACTGTACCTCTTTAGACTGCTGGGACCCTGTCCCTAAACTCATACCACCTCTCCCCCTGCCCCCTCCCCCCCCCCCCGGCCCTGTCATACTGAAGAACAACGATGTGCCCACCCCCTCCTCATTGTCACGTGTAGTTGTGCCTGCTGTCAAAGCTACGGAAGGCAGAGGGAGCCGCCATTTTCCTCATGGAAAGGCTGTCTGTCTTGGCTGCCTCGGGCCTGGCCCCTGACTTGCTCCTGAGGAAGGGGTTCCGGGCCCCCAGCCCCCGGCCCCTGTCCCCCCCGGCGCCGCCCCCCCTCTCCATCCGCTCGCTCACCGACAGGCTCTTCCTGTGGGGCGGGGCCAGGGACGGGTGGGAGTCGTCCGAGGAGCAGCTGTTGGCCCGCTCCATCCTGGAGAAGGTGGAGCGGTGGGGGGTCCCGAGGCCCCCCAGGCGGTGGGGTTCGGGGGCCGGCAGCAGTTCCTCCGGGTCCTCGGGGTCCGACTCGGTGTGGCTGAGCTCGGCCTCTCGCTCCGGGTGCGAGGCGATCATGTCCTGGGGCTTGTCGAAGGGGAAGGAGGTGGAGCCCCCGGGCGAGTGCGAGCGCTCGGCCGGCGTGTACGGCGTGGAGACGCAGCGCGTGTCGATGCAGTCGGTGATGCTGGTGTACTCGGCCGCCTTCACCTGGACGCCCGCCCCCAGGCCCCCGTAGCAGCTGCGCGGCGTGAACATCATGCTGTGGGACTTGACCATCGACGGCTCGTCCAGGAAGCCCGCCCCGGAGGCGGAGAGGTAGCGGCTGCTCTTGGAGCGCTCCAGCAGGCCGGCGGACGGCGGCGGGGAGGGCTCCACGTCCCAAGGCGGCAGCGCGCCGTCCGGGAGCAGGTGGGCGGAGCACAGCGACAGGTCGGCGGCGGCGCTGTCCTCGAACACCGCCCCGCCGCCCTCGGAGTGCCTGTCGCCCGGCCCGCCGCCGTACTCCCGCCCTCCCGACAGCACCGCCTCCATGATCTCCGAGTGGAGGGAGGACTCGCGGCGCAAGGGCGAGCCCATCCTCAACGGGTCCAGGAAGGACTCGCCGGGCCCCGCCTCGTCCGACGCCGACACGTAGATGTCGATGCAGGAGGATGGGCGGTGCTGCTGGGAGACGGACAGCGTGGCCAGGGGGAGGGGCTTAGACTCCCTGGTGGCGGCTCCGGACGCCACCGATTGCGAGCTGTTGGCCCGGTGCAGGCTGAGGGAACGCTCCTTGAAGAAGCTGTCCGCCCGGTCGCCGGCGCCGCCGCGCTCGCGCCCGCCACCCACGTAGAAGGAGTGGCTCCGCGAGCGCGGCGCCATGCCCGTCGGGGACGGCGGGGACATGGAGCCCTCGGCCCCGCCCTCCAGCGCCTCCTGCAGGCGGTACGGGTTGCCCTCCGTGCTGTTGAAGCTGCTCTGGCGCAGGACGTACGCCGAGTCGGTGCAGTCGGAGGAGGTGCGGGAGCGCACCTTGTTGACCTCGCCGCGCTCCACGCCCGTCACGCGCTCCAGGGCCACGGCGATGCGGCCAATCAGCTCCTCCATCTGGGCCAGGCGGATGTCGACCGTCTGCAGGGAGGCCTTCATGAAGTGCTCTCTCTCGTTCACCTCTTCCAGGCGCATGGCCATGTTCTCCACCCTGACACAGAAGACGCGGGGCAAGGAGCCAGGAACAGCAGAGAAATTGGAACGACAGAGAGATATCCGAAATAGCGTCTAAGTGTAATATTAGCGACGTGTAATATATAATAATGGAATATATAATATACGTAATATAATACATGACATATACAGTACCAGTCAAATGGGAAAATGTGTCCAAACTTTTGACTGGTACTGTACATAGTATAGTATTCTTTTGAGTGCAGCGTGTACAGTTGACTCGTGAAGTGGCACCCCAACCTTTCCGACGTCACGCGGATCCTCTCGTCGTTGGAGGAGTTGAAGCGGTCGTCCTTCTCCATGAAGTACTCCTCGATGCACTGCTCCTCGAAGTCGTGCACCTTCTTCAGCTCGTCCTCGGTGATGAACAGCTCTGTCGAGGGCAACAGATGCTCGGTTAGGAAAAGGAAAGCAACGAAAACAAAACAAGTCCCAACAATGCATGCAGTGCAGTTTGCTGCATGTGCAAAACGTTCAAGTTGAACCATCGTCAATTCTTTGGCAAATTGTAGGATAGCTTGCCATCTGTGTCTTAATGCATATCTGTGCTTGCCTGACCGAAGCACTACAAGAATACGAATCCCATTACGAGGCACGATTAAGCCATACTGAATAATACATTTCAGTTGAAACCGAGGTGTCACTGACTCAGGCCGTAGTCTCTCTCGTCATCGTCGTGTTTCCGCCAGCGACAGCAGAGGTGCTTGAGGACCATGGTCATGTGACTGAAGATGATGAGGGGAGGGGGGAGCACGGGCCTCTCGTGGAAGGTCATGATGAGCTGGTAGCGCTGGAACTTCCACACCTGGTTGGAGATGGACTTGACCTCGAAGAAGGTGTTGCTGTCGGAGAAGTCAGACGAAGCAGGGAGTCAAATGCGCGTCAAGCAGCCCAACCCCCCGAAGAACCCGGGCCGCCGTGGTTCATTTAACAAGAGGTCAAGAGGTCATACAGTGAGGCCCCTTACAGTCCGCATATAGACATGGGAAGCATTCGGTCGTAACGCTCTGTAAGCAGCAAGAAGGAAAGATGTAAAAACAGGACTTCCATGAGTTATGATGCCATCACCTGTTTGCCCTTTATACTGTACACCCATTTGCTGACCATGGTTGACCATGTAAGGAAATGTTCCGTGGACACTATATTTGAACTTGTCTATCCATTGTATATAAGTACGTTTGTGCCTCACTCATCGGACCACTCTGTCGCGGAAAGGTCACACGATCCAAGCAGCTCGACTAATAAATGGAGTCAACTCTTTTCATTGTCGTGCATCCTTACGGCCTCCGACAGACAGATCAATTAGAGATCACTGGCCAAGGGAAAACCATTGTCATTCATTTTTTCAGCTTTATATCACAGACTTGCCGTGTACGACACTAACCAAATTCCCTTCTAATCCACACGCATGCATGGTGGTATCGCATCGTCTTGTCATTTGGGTGACGTGTGTGGAGTCACGTACTTGAAGACAGCGATGAGCAGGTTGACCAGCAGGATGTTGGCCACCAAAAGATAGCAGGCCATGATGGCGGGGACGATCCAGGCGCCGGTCTTACAGGCCGGCAGCGCCACAACCACCCCGTCGTCGGTGGTGATGTTCATGCCGCACGGAGCTACACGCCACGGCAACACAAACACAGAGAGACGGCAGTTAGCCCAGATCGTCCGCGCTCAGGCGGTCGGGCGGGCAGTCTGAATGGAATCCGCAAAATGATAAATATCAACGCGAAAACCACTGTGCAGGTAAGTGCGAGAGTAGTAAATGAAACATGCGAGTCAGAACAAATTGATAGTAATTTCAAAGTAGTAACGTCATGAAATAAAAGTAAGAACGTCATGAAATAAAACAATTATGCAAACATACAGGCAAACAGGAAACTGATATCAACGACACTCAAAAAAGGAAAAACAAATGTTCCAATAAGTTTGCAAACAAACCAGACAGGTGCGGTGGGGGGGGGAGGGGTGGAAGGAGTGGACAATAGCATGAATTTGAACGGTCTCATGTGCTGAAATGTTGTTTTTGCAAAATATATCCCCAAAATATATTCATTGTAACTTGCTTTTCCAATATATTTAAACATGTCAAGAATGTTTAAATGATATTGTCACATGTGCTCGCCATTGCCTTGCTGCGTAATGGTCGTAGGCTACTACATATACAGTTTGAATGTATTTAGGATACATCATGTGTTTTTCCATCCATGATGGTTCAGTTGCGGTGGCTTATAACAGGGACACTCAGTGCTCATACTTAGAAGGTCGTTGGTTTGTTTACCTTTATAAATCATGTTTTATTCATACTCGTCTCTTTGATTTCAATTGATCACACAATGCAGCCCAAAGATAGAGAACTGAAGTAATTTTTTTTACTCTTTCGCATATTGTACGTTTTGAGAAATTGGGTCGTAAAAATAAAATAAAAACTCTGACAACTGAACCACGTGAAAAAACTGATTGCCAATGATGAAAGGAGGTTGATGTGTGTGCGTGCGTGTCTGTGTGCGGTGTGTGCTTTTACTGTGTGATGGCGTGCACGTGTATATACACTGGACTCCAATATGTGTGTGTGTGTCGTGTAAGCATGTGCATATGTGTGTGCTTGTCATCCTGTTCATATATGTGAGCTCGTGTTTTACGGTTAAGGGAGTATATCGTATGTGAATGTCTCGATGGCGTTGTGGGGAAGTTGCTAAAGCTAAGCTGGAGAAGGGGGATGGACATGACAACGTGAGCGGCAGATTGTTTACCAGGCAGGCCCACTTTCCCGACAACAGAGACGATCAAAGGAGTATCAATCGATAATCCTTTGACGTTTTCATACTGTCCATAATCGAGGGAGATAATCCGAAAACAATAGAAAACCAATAGAAACCTAATAACAGCGTGCCACTGCCGTGGAACCACATTGATATGCGCGTCGCGTGACAAGTGGAGGATGAAGTTGCCCTTAGAGGCTGAACTCGGCTCAGTTTCACCCCCATTACCCATCCCTGCCCCCTCCCCCCAATGATTGCAACTTGGACTTTGGGGGAAGTTGCGCTGATCCGAGATCAGTGATAATGGGCTCCTTCACCCCAGAGTGTGGGATCGCTGCATGCACTCCCGGTGTCTCTAGTGGCCCCTAGTGGTGGGTGTGGATATGACATGGCAGCGAGGCTGGGATGGCGAGTGGTGGAGGAGGAGGAGGGAGGGGAAAAGGTCGGGTCTATATCTGTAGATTTACTGGCATTCTGAATTGAACAAGGCAATGTGGGATGGACCGTTATTTCGCCAGGTTCCGTGAGGTCGAAAGTGTTTTTCGATCAGCCAGAGTTTAGCATTCAGCCTGTGCTGTAGCTTCCTACTATGCACATCTGAAACAGAGAACGACAGCATTATTTCAGATCTCTTGTCTTTGGGCCACTCCTCCCATCTGGTGCACAAGCACACACCTTCTCGCACGTGTGCGCAAGCACACACACACACACACACACTCGATCCATACCCATCTCACACACTCGGAGACTAAAGTTTGAAACAAGCGTAAGAAATCGCACACCTTAGCCGAGGCAGTTACGCCCCAAGCGACATTACCTGCTTCCAGAGTTGTCCCTCTTAAAGCCCATCAACCGTGTTTTCCGACTACCACAAAACTTTATTGACCGGGAACAGATCTGAACCGACAAAAGGGGGGGAATCTTAAGAGGGGCGGAGACTCTGGGGGGCTGCTTACGGTCGATCTGGTCGGCAAACACCTCCCCGTAGATCATCCAGTAAGGCATGAAGAAGATGTTGCGGGCCAGCATCCAGGAGGGGTCCTCGTTGGGGTTGAGGATGGCCTGGCGAGCCACGCCAAAGCTCATCAGCACCACCAGCATGATGATCACAAAGTACATCATGTCAATCATCTGGGAGGCGGAGGAGGGGAGGGGGGGGGGGAGAAGGGGGCAGAGGGGGGGGGAAGGGGGGGGAGAGAAGGGGGAAGAGGGGGGGTGAAGGGGGGGGAGAGAAGGGGGCAGAGGTGGGGGGAAGGGGGGGGAGAGAAGGGGGCAGAGGTGGGGGGAAGGGGGTGGGAGCGGAGCGTTAGACGACTCGAGGGTTCATGAGGAGTGTGTTGGGTTTAGTTTTTATTTTTTTTGTCGTTTTTTGAAGCGCGTCCCTCCCGGGTGAGACTAGCTGCCTTGGCGTTTACATGTCATATTCAGTGGGTGGATGGGAAAAGGCCCTTCTGCCGTTCCTCATCGCCCACCTTCGTCAACGACCGTCTCTCTGTCTCTCTGTCTCTCTGTCTCTCTGTCTCTCTGTCTCTCTCTCTCTCTCTCTCTCTCTCTCTCTCTCTCTCTCTCTCTCTCTCTCTCTCTCTCTCTCTCTCTCTCTCTCTCTCTCTCTCTCTCTCTCTCTCTCTCTCTCTCTCTCTCTCTCTCTCTCTATGTTGATGTACCGATATTGACACTGGCCCCATGAAGCGTCGGTCTTCGAGACAAACCCATGGCCTTGTTGTGTCTGGGCTGGTATCTGAGAGCTGTCAGCTAGTTTCCCTTCAGAATGTCAAAGTGTGTTTCCCTGTGTGAAATCTCTGATAAGGGGCCTCGGATGAGGGAGGCTTAAAACACAGGCTTCTGGTTGATGGGGGGGGGGGGGGGGGGGCCACACTAAGAGGACATCTTCCCGTTGTCAACACAGATTAGGCTATCCCTTTCAGTGTGCGAGCCATCCTGTAAGACAAACAGGGAGAGAGAGAGAGCGAGAGAGAGAAAGAGAGAGAGAAAGAGAGAGAGAGAGGAGAGACAGACAGACAGACAGAGAGGAGAGAGGAGAGAGAAAGAGAGACAGACGGGACAGAGAGAGGGGAGAGACAGGAGAGACAGAGAGACAAAGATAGATAGAGAGCGAGAGACACAAAGATAGAGAGAGCGAGAGAGAGAGAGAGAGAGAGGGGGGAGAGACAGAGGAGAGAGAGAGACAAAGATAGATAGAGAGCGAAAGACACAAAGATAGAGAGAGAGAGAGAGAGAGAGAGGACATCCCAGCTGAGCGACACAGACAGACGGGGAGAGCCAGCGACCCCCCCCCCCCCCCCCCCCCAAGCCAACAGCTCACCATCTTCCCTATCATCATGACGTAGGGGCCCAGGTATTTGTTGACGCCGAAGATGTCCAGCAGCCGGATGTACCAGTAGATGATGTTGACGCAGTAGATGACCCGGCCGTAGCTCATGAGGGGCGGCTCCTGCAGCCGCAGCACCATGCCCACCGAGAAGATCAGGATGGCCATGAGGTCTGTGATGTTCCAGTACTCCTGGAGCCACACCTTCACCTTCTGGAGGAGCTTGCCCGGCTCCGACATCAGAATCTGGGGGGGGGGGAGGGCAGGGGGAGGGGGGGAGGGGAGGGGAGGGAAGGAAGGAGGGAGGGAGGGGGGAAGGAGGGAAGGAAGGAAGGAATGAGGGAGGGAGGGGGGGGGGGGAGGCCACGAGGGATGGAGTGAGGGATGGAGGAGCAGGGAGAACCGTAGGAGAAGGATGGAGGAATGGAGTGAGAGGGAGAAAAAAAGCGAGGAGAGTTCATAAACCCCGAAGAAGAGACACATTGAATTTCATCTCCAAACACTTCAGCCAACTGGCCAGTAGAGGACAGTGTGAGTCCACTTATTAGGACATTGGTTACAATTTAAATGAGCGCTGGTCCACTGCCACGATGAATGTCTTTTCATACATAATCTGTTAGGATGGTAATAAAGGGGTATACAGAGATAAGCAGAGTATTCCCACGTGGCCAGTCATTGTCTCCTCAGCTTTAGAAACTGTATTTTATTACGTACACACATTCCAACACAGCAACAACACAGGCAAATGAAATCAACAGTCTATTTAATACCCACACATTTAGTATGCATGTTTGCGTGTGTGTGCGCGCGCGCGCGCGTGTGTTTACCTCTCTCATCTTCTCGATGCCATTGGTGAAGATGTAGGCGATAACGATCCACTCCTGGGCAGAAGGCCACAGGTCCATCTTCACCAACACGATGTAGTTGAACAACATCAGGTAGCCCACATACGCCATCTGAACGCACGCACACACACACGCACACACACACAAGGGATAAGATCGTTTTCGACAGATGCTGACACTTGGCTTTGAGTGAATTTAAATATACTGACTCTAATCCTGAGAGAGTGGATAGAAAGTCTTAAGTGGGTTTAGAGTCCAGATAGATATCAAGTGTCTTAAAAATGTGTTCCTAACATCTCAGAGGGCATTTAAAGACTTCACCCAGCGCAGCGCTCGAGTACGTCCATGGAAGTATGCATAAGTAGGTCCATGGCAGAGAAACAGTCCCGGCAAATGCCAAAAGCGAGTTGTCATTCTGCAGGAACATCACGTGCCTGTCTGAGAACCAGTCTTGACTAAACACAACCCCCCGTCCCCCCCTCGTCCCCGTCCCCCGTCCCCCCCGAAGGGTGCCGAGGTGTCACTAAAAGTGTGTCCCTGAGCCCGTGGCGCCCACACGAGGTGCGCGCCAAGGTTCGACGGATGGCGACGGCAACGTGTGTCCCGACTCTGAGCAACTGGCTGGTCTGTTCCTGAAGTACAACTGTGAATGTTGCATGAGGCCTCTGACCCAAAAGGCAAAAAGAGGGGGAGGAGGAGGAGGAAGGGGGGGGGGGGGGTGAGGGTCAATTGAGAGAGGGAGACGAGAGAGAGCAGAACGAGTGAGACGCTGCGAGAGAAGTGTGAAGGCGAGAGAGAGAGAGAGAGAGAGAGAGAGAGAGAGAGAGAGAGTGAGAGAGAGAGTGAGAGTGAGAGAGAGAGAGAGTGAGAGTGAGAGAGAGAGCGACTCTATGAGTGCTGTATCTTTCCCAAGGTTTTTATCTCTATAAATAAGAGATGGACCTCCTTCTGGGAGGTCTTGTGATGTTTTCACAGAACAGACAGATAGGAAGAGCATCAGGGGGGGAGCAGGAATAATATCCTCCAAATAAAACACGTTTGCACCCGCGTGCACACACGCGCACGCGGGCTGTGTGCCTCTCTCTCTCTCTCTCTCTCTCTCTCTCTCTCTCTCTCATCTCTCTCTCTCTCTCTCTCTCTCTCTCTCTCTCTCTCTCTCTCTCTCTCTCTCTCTCTCTCTCTCTCTCTCTCTCTCTCTCTCTCTCTCTCTCCTCTCTCTCTCTCTCTGCGTGTGTGTGTGAGACTCGGCGGCTGACTAACCGTGTGGAACCAGAACTTGACAATGGGGGCGTTGTAGAACTCGTAGATCTTGCGTCCCATGGGGATGAGACGGTGCCTCTTCTGCACCTCCTCCACGTCCTTCTCCTGGACGTCTCCGTGGTGACCTTACCCAGCATGGCCTGGGGCGGGGGGCGGGGGGGCGAGGGGGAGGGCGGGGGCAAATCCGGAAGGGGAAGCAGAAAGAGGAAGGAAGAGGGGGGGAGGGGGGTCGGCTGTTAGGGCTGCCCCCTTGACCGGCAAATCTCTTTCAAGGAAGCAAGCACAGGCATGTCATTCCGTAATGGGGGGGGGGGGGGTGTTATGGGTGGAGTGTGGTTGCTGTGTGGGCGGGTGGGGGGGTGGGGAGGTTAACACGCACGACACACGTATGACGCAGACAAACACTCATGGATAGAGTGTCAGACGACGGCTACGGACAGTCAGAAGAGCGAGAGAGAGAGAGAGAGAGAGAGAGAGGGGGAGAGAGAGAGAGAGAGAGGAGGAGAGGGAGAGAGGGAGAGAGGGAGAGAGGGAGAGAGGGAGAGAGGGAGAGAGAGAGAGAGAGAGAGAGAGAGAGAGAGAGAGAGAGATGAGAGAGAGAGAGAGAGAGAGAGAGAGGGAGAGAGAGAGGGAGAGAGGGAGAGGGAGAGGGAGAGGGAGAGGGAGAGGGAGAGGGAGAGGGAGAGGGAGAGGGAGAGGGAGAGGGAGAGGGAGAGGGGGAAAGACCAAGACAATCCGATCGGACACACGGTTTTAGGATCCATGAGAGAGGGTTGGACTCCCTGAGGTTATGACGGGTCATGATCGAATGGCATACTGTCATAACGGTATGCGTGTACCTACGGGGGGGAGTGTGCCCCCCCCCCCCCAAATTGTATTGCACCTCCGGATTCGAGGGCAGACGGCAGTGGATGGAGGACTCAGATGGTTGTGTTCAATCCCAACATGTCTGCATGGACATTGCATGCATAGTCACTCCGCCTTATGGCCTCAGTCTCTTGGGATTGGAATGTATTTAGCGAGGCATCAGAGGATGAATTGCAATACAACGACCCCCCTTTCTGGTGTAGGTACATGAATCTGCCTGCGATTCATCGTTTTAGGCTTTTGGGCCGTGGCTGAACAGTCAGAAACCAGTGCTGTGGCAAGCCAAAGAGCTCATGGGAAATGTAGTCCTTGTCTCATTTTTTTGCAGGACATCGGGTGCCTCGCAGACTACAACTACCATCAGCCTTGTGGTCATTGCCTCTTTCTCCGGCTAGCTGGCTGGATGCAGGTGAACGGCATGTGTGCGGTACTGTTGGGGGATCAATTCCATTTCAATTGAGGAGAAATAGAATTGGAACTAAGCCCAAACCAGTAGCTACTTTATTGATAGTTAATTCCAGCTATTTTTAAGAGCAGGTGTTCAGACTGTACAGGCAGTGTTGACAGCAAGCATTGCTGAGAGCAGTTAGTTCGTATGTTCTTCCAAGTACAGCTGTGACACCCCCTCTTAGAAGCATGCTGAGTGACAAGCCACTACCGGCAGGGTGGATAAGAGAGTGAGGGCAGCAGTCAGTCAGTCGCATACAGTACTGTACCTCTACTTAGACCTGAGCTAGGAGAGAGAGGGACGAGACACATGGAGAGAAGAGAGAGAGAGAGCGAGAGAGAGAGAGAAGAAGAGGGAGGGGGAGAAGAAGAGAGATAGAAAGTGGAAAGAGGAACAATGGAGAAAAAGAAAGAGCGAGAGAGAAAGTGGGGAGAGGAAATTTGAGAGAGAGAGGGAGGGAGGGAGGGAGGGAGAGAAGGGACACACAGGGAACAAGAAACGGCAAAACACGCTACAACTCCACGAGGAACGTCTTCGCTGAGGCGACGAGACACAGGTAGCGAGATGACGGGCAGGGGAGGGGGGGGGAGGGGGTCGTTTAGCAGGGTCCAGGTGTGCCAGAACAGGAAGGCAAGAGGGCCAGCCGGTCTACAACTACCCGTGGGGAAAACCCTACGAGGTTGCGCCGCTCAAAAACTCCCCACAGGGAGAAAGAGACAAGAGCGCAAAGGAGGCTTTGCACGTAAATCAGCGGGGGGGGGGGCGGGGGGGAAGCGTTAAAAGCGTAGACTAAAAGAGGGGGGGACGGACGTAAGGGGTGGGTGGGGGGGGTGGGGTGGGGGGGGGCGATTGTGTCGGGGGGGGGGGGGCAGGGGGCGGGCGCTCTCACCACGGAGTTGTACTGCGTCTCACAGTAGGACCTTACTGTGAACTCCATGTCCTCCTCCTCCTTCTCCTTGGGCGGCTTCTCAGGCTCCTCCTCCTCCTTCTCCTGCAGGTAGGCCTCCTGGTCCTGGGGCATGTAGGACATCTCGTCCTTGTTCTTGAACTCCAGGCTGAGGATGGAGGGGGGCAGGAGCAGGCCCAGGATCACCTGCGCAGGAGGGGGGGGGGAGGTTAGGATGGGCCGCCACGCGCGCACACGCGCACGCGCCAAACGCAGGGCGGGAAAACACGTCCGCGCGCTCGGAAGAGAGGAAACGGACACGCAGAAAAGGACGCTGGCGCACGCGCGCAGGAGAGGAAACGCGCGCGCGCGCTCCCACGTACACGCGCGACCCGCGCCGGGCACGCCGAGGGGGCAGAAGCCGTCTGACGCAGAGGCGACGAGCACGCTCCTCTCGGATTTAATTAAAAAGGCATTAGTCCAGACAGCTCGCCATGTTCGCAGCATCCGAGAGATGAAAGGCGCACGCACTCGGCAGATAAAGGACGTCGCTTTCCTCTTCAACTGCACAAAGACAAACAGAGGGATCCCTGCCGTAGATAGGGACTCAGGGACAATACGTATGGGGGGACTTGGGGGGAGGGGGGGAGTGTGTCTTATCATTATCACACGTAAATACTTTAGATATCTCCCCCGACGATGACGCACTAGACTTGCACATGAAATGAATGGCTTCTTAACTAGGTAGACGGGTACTTTATTCGAGGGGAAATTGCGGTGCGCTGGATTGGTGTTCTTTCTCTGGTGCCAGACTCGAATCGCGGAGCACGGAGGCCAATATTAGGCCCCCACCTGATCATTCTGTAGTACCACACATTGCGTGACAACTGAGATCGGGGGCCGCTCCGAATCAGACGGCTTCCCTCCTCGACATCCCGTCCAACTCACTCGCATTTCACCTGTGTCTTGTTAAATGTATGTGTCGGTTTCAGGTTGCTTGTCAATTGGATTAGGTTCATCTGTGTACAGTTGTTTGTGTGTACATATCACCCTTTCTGTGGTCTACCTTTTGCGAGATCCTATCTAGTTTATTCGGATCATGTTGAAGTCCCTTCTGCGGTCTGTGCTTTGACTATGTGTCTGTCTGTAGATTAAAATGCCCCTGCACTTGGCAAAAAAAGGTTCATTATCAATTTGTATACCATAAATATATTGAGTGGGTCACAAAAGGAAATGCTTTGGAATACTTCGGGTCCAACCCGGATTGGTTCATTTGGTTGCTGGACAGCCCTTGTGAAGAAATCATAAACTTAATGCAACGTCGCCAACTGAGTAAGCGACTGAGCAGTCTATCGTGAATGAACTGCCGGCAGTACATCTTTCCTTTTTCTTTTTTTAAACTCGGGCTCAGAGCTTGGGAAGTGTGTCTGAACACCTGTGTGTGTGTGTGTGTGTGCACTTGTGAGGATTGTAGGTCATCAATGCGTGCGCGTGTGGGCGTGCGAGCGCGCTTGCTCGGGGCATGCGCGCCTGTTTGTTCTACTCGTTTCTGCTCCAGTGAGCCTGTCTCACAGCCAGCTCCGTCACACCTGCATTCCCTCCTCTGTCAGAGCAGACCCACTCCAGGCAAACCCCACCACCAGAGCCCCGCCCGACTCTCCTCCACCCCTACGCCGCAGGCCCCAGCCCCCCAGGCCCTGTGTCCCCATCACACCCCTGGTCCTGGAACAGCTGAACGTGGGTAACCTCCCATGCACTGAGCGGCTGTTTCCTGTCAAGTAGAAGCCAACTTCCTGGTTAGCCCACTTGCAGGGCTGATGGATGGCCCGGCTTCTAACCGTGGTAAACAAACACCCTAACCACCCAGCGATGTGAGGGACCCCCCATCTCCGATTCATGACGCTGTCGAACCACCACTGCAGCGCAGTGTCCCGTGTGTGTGTGTGTTGGGTGTGAGCGAGCGAGCGAGAGATAAGCGCTGAATTAGTTAACATTCACCAGATATAAGGTCAGTGTTATTTCTAGATTCCGAATTGAAAAAAGAGCTCTCCCTCTAGGAGGGGGGTCGTCGCCACCTAGTCTGGATCTGCTCGTCCAGACCACTCCCCCCTCCCTCCCAGCTCTCACTCCCTGCACCACCCCCCCCCCCCCCCAAGGCGGGGTGCGTGGCGGGCCTGACCTTCAGCCCGGAGTTCTTGCGCATGCGCAGGCGGCCCATCCACATGTCGGTGAGCAGCATCTGGCTGCAGGTGTGGGCGATGAAGTCGCGGTGCTTGGCCGCCACGGCCAGCTGCAGGCACGTGGCGTTGCTCCAGTTCTTCAGCTCGTAGGTCAGCAGCTTCATGGCCATCTGCTCGTCCTGCTTGTACGACTGGTCCAGGAGCTCCACAGCCAGCTGGGCAAACTCCCTGGAGAACAGCCAACACACGGTTACCCTCCCCTACCCTGGAAACGTCTATGGTATGTGTGAGGGAAAAGAAAAACGTCAATAATATCCGCGAAACGTAGGGCCGCTGAGGCGTGGAATCGTAACCGAGGGCTGCTCTAATGTCTTGAGGGAAACAGGCAGAAGCGGAAGGTGGGTGGTGCCGTTGGCGTGGATGTGTGCGCGTGCGCGACACGTGCTTTTTCACACGCTCGGATGATGTCACGCACGCCCTCTGAGACCCGTGTGGTGCATCTTAAACAGGTCAGGCTAGGAGGGGGGGGGGGGGGGTTGGGGGTTGTCAGACGCTGGTGTACCCCAGACGTCCGCCTCAAGTCCCCACATGAATCATTTAGTGGGACACTTTCCATGAAATGCGTTCGGCTCAGCCTAGAAAGATTCCCCCCCACTCCCCTCCCCCACCCCCCGCTTCTCTGCGGGCGTGTTTGGATTCCAGGCAGCCGGTGGTGGTGGTGAGGGTGAGGGGGGGTGGGGGGTTGGGCTGCCTCGTGCTGATCAGGGGCAGAGAGGAGGGGGGTGGTGTGGACACTGTGACTGTGGCTCCCCCGAAACAGTTTGACCAGCTAATGACATCCTCAAACTCAAATATATTTAACCCACATACTTTGCAGGGCGTGTTGGATACGAACAATCTCCCTGGCATGGCTGTTAGAAACGTGTGTATGTCTGTGCGTGTCTGTGTGTGTGTGTGTCTCTGTCTGTGTGTGTGTATGTGTATGTGTGTGTCTCTGTGTGTGTGTGTGTGTATGTGTGTGTCTCTGTGTGTGTCTGTGTGTGTGTGTCTCTGTGTGTGTGTGTGTCTCTGTGTGTGTGTGTGTCTCTGTGTGTGTCTCTGTGTCTGTGTGTGTGTGTGTGTGTGTGTCGTCTCCCAGCCCACCTGGAGTTGTGGTTGAGCTCCTGCGAGATGTCGTCCACCATGTCGTTCTCCGATGCCTCGTGGGCCATGGCCTTGCACAGCTTACAGGCCACCAGGGCCTTGGCCATGGCCTCCTCCCCGTGCTGCCAGAAGAACAGCGCCATCTTCTGCCTCTTCATCAGCACGGCCCACACCATCAGCTCGTGGAAGGGGAAGGGGAAGTGGTTGATCTCCGGGTCGTCCAGGTCGATGTCCACCTCCTCCTCGCGCTTGCGCGTGGTCTTCTGGCGCCCGCGCCGGATCGGCATGTCGTCCTAACGCCGCGCACCCCACACCCCCGCCCCCCAGCGCCACGCAGGCCAGACAAGACGAGAGCAGAACAATGGATGGTTAATGCAGTCTGAGTGCTAGGGGAAGGGGGGGGGGGGGGGTGCTAGGCCTCCTCTGGGCTGGTGGGAGGCCGGCTCGGCTGGGCTGGTAATCACTTTCTTCACGGGGGCTCGGTCTCTGGTAGGCCAGGGGTGCAGAGTGTCTCTGAGGCCCTCTCTAATGGAGCCCTATTGATCTGCACCTGCTGTCACACTGGCAGGTTCGCTTCTACTGGAAACGGCTCCCATTTTGAGGAGACATCAACTATGGCTGTTTCTGCTCCTGGTCTGTCAGACTGGTTTCACACACGATATGCAGACATTCAGACATGGAGTTTTTCTCCTACTACAACTCTGTAAATAAGTACTATTTAAACATGGGACAATGATACGCTTCGGGGGGGGGGCGGGGGGGAATGTGACAGAAAACATCTATCTAGACCTGCGAGAGTTTTTTGTTGTTGTAGCGTAATGACTGCGTCAGAAGGACAGTCGCACCGGACAGACAAACGGACATGCTTGAAAGACAGCAGGACAGACAGACACACAGACAGCGACATGCAGAGACAGGGTCTCTATCCATCATCAAGAACTGATGAGGCTTATGTAAAAATCGTTACGTGCATTGCCTTCATGACACCAGCCTATTGAGCGACGATCGAAGTGCGCTGGCGGACACGACGTCGTCGCTCAGTAGGAGGTGTCATAAAGTCTACTAGAAACATTTCACCGGGGGGGGGTGTCATGTTTTGCTATCGGTACCAGCAGACAGAACCAAAACAGTGACAGAATCGTAGCCAAGGATGTTTCCGGCACTTACCTCCATCCCCAGCAGTTTCAGGGCTTTCGGCTGGAAAAGCGACAGAAATATGATCATACAGAAATGGAACCGGAGGGATCCCCTCACTGTACAGCAATGCACGCACACAGACACGCGCACGCACACAAGCGCACACATAGGCAAACAGACAAACAAACGAAAAACGCCGCCGCACCTTTTTCTAGACAAATAATCCCCCCCCTGTTTCTGTTACCGGAGAAGTGTTTGTTTAGATCCAGACCTATAACTACCTTTTCATCTTGCTAGAGAAACAGTTCTTTCAAAAGATCAACAGTCACCTGTGTTTTTCTGTTTATGCGTGTGGTGGGGGGGGTGGGGGGGGGGGTTTAAGTTGAGGGCTGTGCAGAGCGAGTTGCTCAGTGGTGTACCAAAGCAGGCCGAGTGTGAATTATGCATTCGTGAGCCGTCATGTGAGCAGGGTAAAAATAACTCTCCTCTTGTGGGGGGGATGTCTAATTTCTGCATCAACTTCGGGCCTTTGTTCCTACGCCTTGTCACCCAGTGCGCATGTGCATTGTGCGCTCGAACGTACAGTGCGGAAACGCGTGCGAGGGTACGCGCGTGCGCGGGGGAACCTGCGAGTCCTACGTTGATGCGCGTGCGTCGATGTTCGCGACGCGTCTCCGATTCGACTTAAGATCGAGGAGAGTTGCAAAACCCTGCCAAAGCAGATCCCAGACCAGCTGCATCCCTCTCCTTTAAAAGCACACACGATCTGTCCCCTCTCTCTATCCTCTCTTCAGCTTCTCGTTTGATCGGTTTCTCGCTACCTCACTCCCCAAACTTAGGTGAAAGCAAACGCACACACACACAAATGCTCACACGCACCGACACTCTCGCACACACACTCAGCCACACAGACAAATGTTCACACGCTCACACACAGATATAAAGCAGTTGAGTCGAGCAGTATGTTCAAAATGCTACAGAAAATGTGATTTGTAGCACACACTGGAGTGTGGTGCGGTGAAGAGCAGAGAGGAAAACCCTGCCTTCCCATCGACCGAGAACAACTCTAACTCTGAAGAAATAACAGATTATATCAATACCAAATGAGTCATGAGTCTTTTCTCCTATACTGCTCGATCCAAGCGTATGACAAGCCTTCACATCGACTAAGGCCTAAAAAGAAGCTGGACAGAACCCACTTCTGTCCGTCAGTCAGACGGCGTTCGTCCCAAAAGCTCATTCCCACGCCTGCACCCCGCAAGGCCGCCCACATGCTCATTCCAAACAGCCCCGCCCGCACGTAAAAACACAGAAGCACATGCTACTAGCATAAGCCTTAGATGACGGTTGTAGATGTGGTCTGCGACTCACTCTTTTGGGCCCGAAGAGGTTGTGATACAGCGTTCTGAACCTCTTCCGGGTGTAGTTGCATCGGTAAGCTCCGCCCATCAGGTACTCGATGACCAATCCAATGTCGATGAGGCTGATTCGGTAATCCGGGGGCAGGTTACCCTGGAAACGGAGAAGTCGGTCAGACGTCAAACAAGCGTGTGACACCCCCCCCCCCCACCCCCCCCCCCCTCCCCCCTGGTCACAATCCAGCACAACGGTTAAAGGTTAAAGGAAGAGGCATCCAAAAAAATAAATACGAGAAGTTGGATCGACACAATCGAAATCATACACTCGCACTGGACAGATCCACATCAACAGTTGTTTTGTTGTGCTATGAAAGAATACGGGGATGAGCTGATTCACCTTGAAGTAGATCCAACTGAACCCTGGATATTCTTGCTTGGAAAGAACACACAAGGTCAGTGAGTATACAACACGCCGGGGGGGGGCGGGAGGGGGTTGGGGGGGGGGGAACACACCAACCCTCTGATAAGATCAACAGATCCCGTCTGACAACCAGGACTCCTGTCTGACCCGCAGGCCACGGGGCAGGTTTCCAAGAGTTTGTCAGGCTTAAAAAATCTGCGTGAGTCGGTCCAACCAACGCTGGGCCGACTTCAATTCTTTCTTTAGTGAAGTGGCAATTTGGGGGGTGGGGGTATTTTTCATCATTCAATTGGCACGTTGACCGACGAGCGCCGGGGCGGACGTCAACTTCTGCTCTTTGAGGGTCAAGGAGGATGATGGGATAGGGGGGAGGAGGGGGGGGGGGGGCGTGGACCGAATAGGAAGAACAGAAAGAGGACGAAGGAGACGGCTCTCGAGGAACGTTTACTGAGGGGGAGCGCGGGGGGGGGGAAAAGCAGGAAACAATTCTCCGTTTGCCTGATTGCTCCGTCCTCATTGGCATCGCCGTGGATAATGAGATCTTATCTTCGTATCAGAGGTTTTGTGCGAGAGGAGAGAGAGAAGAGATAGAGATAGATAGTGAGCAATAGCCGCAATTGAAACAAAAGGGAGATCGAAGCGCCGACGACAAGATGTTCTCTCTCAGAGGCAAGAGCGAGGAGGCTGTTGTCCTCATCGCCATCATCTTTGGCAGCCCTCCAGATTGACGCAAGAGCTCCGATCCTATCCCAGCCAATACAGCGAGCCCGTGGGGATCGGAACCCCCCATGGTTCCCTTTCAGTTGAGCCAATTAGCACACATCTACATCACCCCGAATCCCGACCCCCCCCAGCCCCCCACCCCACTCTCAGATCAATGGAACTAGAAAGCTCTCCATCTCATTTCCTCAAAGTGGCTGCAATTTGTTGCCCGTTATCCCGTCTGAAAGCCCTCTGAACTCCCCTCTCGAAGGCAGCGCTTTGAAGTGACTCTAAAAAGCTGAATTGCGCTTTTGTCTGTTCCCACACTGTTCCTATGGAGAAAACAACCAGTGTTGACGTTCTGCCTCACAGGTTACTCAGCCTGACCGAATCAACAGCCTAACCACGGCAACCAGGGGATCGCTGAGTGCAAACTACACACAAAAACTAATTGGAAAACCTAACCCCTAGCCTTATACTCTCCCCACTGCTCCATAAACTACGTGTCGCTTCCTAGCTGCAGAACTACGTTCTCAAACGAAGTTCTACGCTCTCAAACTTTCATTTGAATTCAGATAAATACTGTACACAGGAACAGTACATTCTGTGTTATAACCAGAACTCGTCATTTACAGTAACATCAACTGTAAAATGCCATACAAACTACACACACAATACATACTACCTTACTTGCCACAAAAGAGAGAAAGATTTTTTTTTTAAATTTGGAGGAACATCTAGGGTCTATGTTTGGTGTCAAATGTTAAGTCGAAGGAGGGTTGCCCCAAAACCTGCCTTGGTCTACGTAGGCCAATCGACATAATGATCAAATAAACATCCCTTTGAACTCAACAAACGGTAGTAACAAATTGGTTTTGGAGATCAAAATAGCATCACCGGCACACATCTTGGTTTTTTTACTCCAGAGAGAGAACAAGGAGACAGACAAACAGGGGAAGCTGGTCGACCGTGTCTAGCTGGTCTCGCTAAAGCGCTGCACTCTACCGCCGGGCACAGTAACACTAAATGCACACCACACACACACGCACAGCTACCGCTACTCCTGTACACAGCAGAGCAAGACAAGGAATGGGCAGCTCACACAGATTTCGAGAAGCCAAGATAGCCATGCATTGAGATGTGTTCCAATATGGGTTTGCGTGTGCGGTACGGAACCAAGGACCTAGTCTTGGTTGACGGGACCTGTGCGTAACGCCCGTGTAGCGCGTGTGTGTGTGTCTAGTTTGATCTGAAACGTGTGGGAGTCAGGTGGCTGAGCCAGTTAGGGAGTGAGGGAGGTTAGGGAATCGGGCCAGTAATCAGAAGGTTGTTGGTTCGATTCCCCGCCGTGCCAAATGACGTTGTGTCCTTGGGAAAGGCACTTCACCCTACTTGCCTCGGGGGAATGTCCCTGTACTTACTGTAAATCGCTTTGGATAAGAGCGTCTGCTAAATGACTAAAAGTAAATGTATATGTCCCGTTCACCCTGCTCTCAGAGAGGAATGAAGGACTTGTACAGTTCAATGAATGTGCCCCTACAGGGATGTTCTGTAAACCTGCTAATCAGCCACACTCAAACTAATGACACGTCTAAGTATTCATGATTAGAGGCTGCCATTAGTCTCTCCCTAGACCTGAAGAAAGGGCTTCATTGAACTTCCCCCAGACATACGTAATGTGTGGTCCGTCGGTTGCATAAAAAGATGTCGTCATTGACTATAGGCAGCAGAGGAGCAATAGGAAAGCTCTGCAATGGATGACGTTGATATTACATTGTACATTCAATGTTATTGGTGATAAAATAGAATTGGTGTCAGGTGTCTTGGAATGTGATGGACCAGGATCAGAGAGCTACATCGTTGGCATAGCAGGACACAGACCGACAGAGAGGGAGGGAGGAGAGTAGAGTGTCGGAGACGGACCAACGGCGTAAAAGCTGTCACCGGGGGGCGACGTTTCACGTCAAACGACTCGTACACAATCACGACTGCGACAAGACACCCGGTCGGGTGTGCTCTCCAGTGTGGAGTCGTTTGTCAAATGTGGCTGCCCTGGACTCAGGCTGGAAGTAATTTGAGGCAAAAGCCTAGTAGTGAGTGTGTACAGAGACTGAGGGAAGGATGGTGGGAGAGAGAGAGAGAGAGAGAGAGAGAGAGAGAGAGAGAGGGGGGGTGGAGGGGAAGGGAGAGAGAGAGAGAGGGGGGGAGAGAGACGTAGACAGCTCTACACAGCCACGGCAGCCCTGTAACTCCAGCTGAAAGGGAAAAGCGGGCGCCTATGTGCCGTCACCGGCATCTAACGACACGCACGCCTGCTAACGGCACAGACTCTGCACACCGAAACGAAGACAAATCAAATGAAAAAGGAACAGGCTACCTTTGCAAAAAGGCACTCAAGCCAAAGGTCTACGCAGTCCCAAACACACACACACACGCACACACACTTACTGTGCACACACGGGGATGGGCATACCTTTTTGACATCTCGCACCAGATGGGAGAGTGTGTTGGATGGTCCATGTCTCTAAAAGAACACAGGATGGGAGGGTGAGGGGGGGCAGGCATAAGTACATTGGTAGCATGGTAGGAAGTGGAATTTAAAAAAAGTATTAGGTGATTCTTTATTGTGACAGGTATGAATATGTGTCTTTAAGTTGCAGTAAATGTGTCTGGTATTACACATGACGTACACATGAGGCAAGTACTGTATGGTGTGTGTGTGTTTATGTGTGTGTGGTGTGTGAGTGTGCGTTGCCAGGCAGCAGTACCGTGTTGTACAGCTCCTCCAGCCGGGACAAGGTGAGGAAGCGGTGCATGCTGACTCCGTTCTCAATCAGCAGCTTGACAAAGTCCACTCTGTCCAGAACCAGAGCATCCAGCATGGACTGTTCTAGAGAACCCACCTACACACACACACCATAAACACCATACGGAAATCCTCATCAAATCGAACCTTGTATGGCGCTTTGCTCTGATGTGATCCATCGGTCTATATTCGACACAAACCAAACTACTGCCAAGCAACTACCAACCACCATCCTAATAAGAGATGTTTTCCCAAGGAGATATTCTATGTGTGTGTGTCAGGTGCTGAGGTGGGGGTGAGGGTGGGGCTGGCTCTTACAGGCCACTGCTGTCCGTAGATGAAGATCTGACTGCGGGCGATGTCCACTCTGTTCCATGCCAAGGCTAAACTCAGCTGGTCTGGAGCTGACGCATTGGCCCCTGTCAGAGAGAGGGGGGGGGGGGAGGAAAGGAGAGAGGGAGAGAGAGAGATATATAAAGAAAGAAATAAGGAGATAGATGAGAGAGAGGGGGGGAGAGTGGGGAGAGGGGGGGGGGGGGAGAGAGGGTGAGTGAAACAGGGAGTGAGACCACAAAGAAAAAGAGAGATCAACAGTTGCATTTCTGACAAGCACGCCATATTGGTTACACCCCTCCCATCAGTTCAGAACAATATGTCTAGGGATTAGACAAGCTGGGGGCTGGAATCTTTAACCAGCAAAAACAGTAACTAGGTTTTACAATCTGCTCCTTCCCCCAGACTCATTTGTCTCCCTTCCCTCCTTGGCACGCTTGTCCTTTCTCTACGCTTTCAGCTTGGAGACATTTGTCACACCACGTGTGATGTGAGTTAGTAAGGAACACTCTTAGTAATGAAAGTGTTGACAGGGCTCAGTAATGAGTTGCACTCCGGTGTAACAGGCCTGTAATAGAGTGTGTGTATTTAAAAAGGGCGGGGGGGGCGTTTTAAATAACCCTCAGCCCCCTGACAGATCAACATCCACTAAAGTTTATGGGTGTCATTCACTGGCCATGGACCCCTTCAGACATGTTCCAATTACCACAGCCATCTCTTCACCGACCTCCTCGAGCCATGCCTCTATGGGTCTCTCTCTCTCTCTCTCTCTCTCTCTCTCTCTCTCTCTCTCTCTCTCTCTCTCTCTCTCTCTCTCTCTCTCTCTCTCTCTCTCTCTCTCTCTCTCTCTCTCTCTCTCTCTCTCTCTCTCTCTCTCTCTCTCTCTCTCTCTCTCTCTCTCTCTCTCTCTCCTCTCTCTCTCTCTCTCTCTCTCTCTACCTCTCCCTTAACCCCTTCTGTCGCCCTCTAATCTTTGCCCTCGCTCTTTCTCTATCAAGTCCACAATATACAAAGGGAATGGCAAAGAGAGAGTGTGTTGTCGAGAGAGAGAGAGCGGTGAGGTGAAAAGAGACAGTCAGAATGAGTTAGTAAGGAACACTCTTAGTAATGAAAGTGTTGACAGGGCTCAGTAATGAGTTGCACTCCGGTGTAACAGGCCTGTAATAGAGTGGTGTGTATTTAAAATGGGCGGGGGGGGCGTTTTAAATAACCCTCAGCCCCCTGACAGATCAACATCCACTAAAGTTTATGGGTGTCATTCACTGGCCATGGACCCCTTCAGACATGTTCCAATTACCACAGGCCATCTCTTCACCGACCTCCTCGGAGCCATGCCTCTATGGGTCTCTCTCTCTCTCTCTCTCTCTCTCTCTCTCTCTCTCTCTCTCTCTCTCTCTCTCTCTCTCTCTCTCTCTCTCTCTACCTCTCCCTTAACCCTTCTGTCCGCTCTAATCTTTGCCCTCGCTCTTTCTCTATCAAGTCCACAATATACAAAGGGAATGGCAAAGAGAGAGTGTGTTGTCGAGAGAGAGAGAGCGGTGAGGTGAAAAGAGACAGTCAGAGAGAGAGAGAGAGAGAGAGAGAGAGAGAGAGAGAGAGAGAGAGAGAGAGAGAGAGAGAGAGAGAGAGAGAGAGAGAGAGAGAGAGAGAGAGAGAGAGAGAGAGAGAGAGGAGAGAGAGAGAGAGAGAGAGAGAGAGAGAGAGAGAGAGAGAGAGAGAGAGAGAGAGAAGCGAGAGACACATAAAGGAAGAGAGAGCGAGGAGAGAGAGACTCCTGCATCTACACGTACAGTCACTCATGAATTATGGGGAGCTGTCTCAGGGCTAGAGCGGAACGCAGCCAATAAGCTACTGTGTATTCTGAAAAAGTCCCCTTGAGGATCCCTGCAGCCCACACACACACACACACAGAGTCGCTCCCCCCGCCTTCAATCGATGAGTCCAGTTAAATAACAAATCGAAGCGATGGGATTGGGAGGGGGGTGATGGGGGTTGGGGGGCGGGGTAAGGGCAATCGAACTTCACAAAAACGGCTCACTTTCACATCCACCGAATTAGGTGTTGGGTAGGTAGCCCATATGTTGGCGTAGATGTATCGTCAGACGATTTTAGATGATTGTTTACAAGGTTTTCTCGGGGAAAAATCAACCACAACCCGTACGTAAACAACATTGTTTGTATCGTGTGTTTGAAGACTGGAGACGAGTCAAAGAGAGAACTGTGCGCTGAGCCAAATGAAGTGTGTGTGTGTGTGCGCGCGTGTAAGTTTGTGTGCGTGTGTGTTCCTCTTTCTTGCCTGACTGTATGCTTTTAGTGGATCAGTAATGGGGTTAGGGAGAGGGAACTTGGTAGGGGAGGGAGAATATATCAGACACAAGCCTTTTGAACTACAGAGAGAATTCCTTTGGGGGAATAGTTAGTAAACTGGAGCCCATAAAGCACATAAAGCTCTTTCTCACACACACACACACACACAAACAAGCGCACGTGAGCAAACATCGGTGTGCGAGAGAGCGTGAACACACACATACGCACACCCACGGAAGGGGCGGAGATCCCTCCACAGACACACGCTTACCTTTCAGCAGCGCGGTGAGGATGGCCAGATCGATGTCCTGGTGACCCTCAGACCCCATACGAAATACTGTTATCTGAGGAGAGAGAGAGAGAGAGAGAGAGAGAGAGAGAGAGAGAGGGAAAGCAAGGGAGAGGGAGAGAAAGAGAGAGGGAGAGAAAGAGAGAGCGTGAAAGTGAAAGAGAGATGGAGAAAAGAAAATAGAGAGAGAGGAGAGAGGATAAAAGAGAGGCCAAGACAGAGATGGAGAGAGAAGGAGAGCGGGGGGAGAGAGAGAGAGAGAGAGAGAGAGAGATGAGAGAGAGAGAGAGAGAGAGAGAGAGAGAGAGAGAGAGAGAGAGAGAGAGAGAGAGAGAGAGAGAGAGAGAGAGAGAGAGAGAGAGAGAGAGAGAGAGAGAGAGAGAGAGAGAGAGAGAGAATACACCGTCACACATCCTTCTATAATTTCACGAGACGTCATCGTAACTGGCCGGCTCCTTCGTTTCGTTGCTCTGTGAATGAATACACCGAGGCTTCCAGTGTCGAGTCTTTCATTCACCTTGTAACTATTACCACTGTACGGGGGATTATACAGAGGCAGATCTGAAGTGGAGCTTAGAGGAGAGGAAAGGAGAAGTGAGGAAGAGAGGACAGGGGTCGGAGGGGAGAAGGAGAGGAGGATATACCCGAGACATCATTCTTCGGCTCCCTTTGGAAAGGGTCCGATAAAGACCCCCCCAGCTGCACACGTGCAGCGGGCTCCCAGCAGGGAGCAAGTGAAGAGCAGCGGGCGAGAGGCGAAGAGGAGAGGCGGAGGCATGAACCTGACACGGCACCGCAGCAACGGGAGGAGCTTGGGGATGGAGCTGCACAGCGCACAGAGGATAGGAGAGAGCGACGTAGAGAGAGAGAGAGGGGGAGAATAGGATGGAGAGAGAGAGAGAGAGAGGGGGGGAGGAAGAGAGAGAGAGAGAGGGGGGGGGGAAGCCGAGGGAGGGCGAAAGGAGGGAGGAACGCTGCAGGTCCTGCACATTTTTTTTGTCGCATGGCGGCACGCGCGCGTGCGCGAAGGGCACCTTGACGAGCACACGTGAGAGACGCGCGTTCCGTACGCATGTTGCGGAACCCCCGGCCCCGGGGTCGTAAAACCATCGCTCTAATGCCACCGTCCCACTCTCCCCTCCTCCTCCTCCCCCGGTTCCATCCCCCCATCCCATATCCAGAGCCATCTACCCCATACATTTGGCTGAGCGTCAGGATCTTAGCTAGCCTACCTCTCCCCCCCCCCCCCCCCCACCATTCTCACCATCCCTTTACACCTCTCGAGGCTCCATACAAACCCATTTTACACGTAAAAATGGGGAGTGGGGGGGGGGGGGATAATTCAATTGAATAATTCAGCGGAGGTGATTCATCTCCAGATGTATTATTTTGGCGCTGGCACAAGGTGACGCTGTTGTCCTCCAGAATTGGTCCGTGTTCTCCGGGGCGGCGAGATGATTTAAGACCTCGCGTGCCCCTTTCGAGTGTGTGGTAGCATTCCTAATTGAGAGTGAGTGTGTGTGTGTGGGGGGGGACTCGGTAGGTAGGTGTGTATATGCATGTAATTGAAAAGCCTTTCTCTCCAGGTGGAACTGCAGAGTAAATGGGATGTGATGGTATCGGTCCAGGTCTTCATCGCCTGCATGTGGACAGATTGAACGATTACCGCAGAGCGGGTGTGTGTCTGGTAGGAAATGTGTGTGTTTGTATCTGTGTGTTGGAGTGTGTGTGAACCTGGATGTGTGCGTGTGTGAGGGTGATGAAAGGATAGTGGGCAGAGGTGGAATTGAGCAATGACTGTTTATTGATGACCTTGTGTGCGTGTGTGTTTGTGTGTGTGAGAGTGTGTGTGTGAGTGTGTGTTTGTGTGCGAGTGTGTGGCAGGCTGTGGCCAATATACAGGGGCTCTTTCCTGCACCGCCAATTCAGCATGAAACACCAGAATCAGCCATATACACAACAAACGAATCATTTCATCACTGTGTGCATATTTACATGTGTGTGTGTGCGTGTGTTTGTGTTTAAGAGGGCAGGAACTCTTTTCGAAAGGTTAATGTATACCAGGCTGCAAGGCAAACAAGGTCTACAACACATCATGATTCACAATCAATGTCTGTTTGTGTGTGCGCATATGTGCGTGTGTGTGCGTGGAGCTCTGACCTTTATGCCACACAATCAGTCCAGTGCTGGCCGCTTTGACACCGGACTAATCACGACTATTAAGATCCGCAGACTGAGAATTCCCCGCCCCTGCCCCCGCCTTGCATAAACACAGAGCCCCCCAAAACCCCCCCCCCCCCCCCCACCCCATCCCTCCCTCCCTCCTCCCCCAGACAGTAATGATGATAGATTCTGGGGGGGAGATGGAGCCAAGGAGGATGATCATATGCAGCTAAAGCGATTGTACTGTGGCTTGCCTCCATCCCCAAGGTGACCCTGCAGAGCTACGCTAGTTAGCATGGCCCGGGCTAGCCCATGGTCGATGGATTGCTCCATCTCAGGGGGATTTGAGGGGGGGTTTAGAGGGCTTCGGGTGAGTAAATGCTGGGATATAAATGAGCAATGTCCACCCCAGGCACCCAGCCTTCAGTACATGCAGTAACCCGCTGGAGAGCCAGGCCAGAGTGCTGCTTTGCTACTTTAAGCAGTACATGTGTACTTTTCGGCGCCATCTCCATGTTTGTTGCAGAGCTGATGGCAGAGCCGGCGATATTTATGAGACGTGCCGGCGATATTATGAGACGTTCCATCACGTGCGCTGAGCAAGCGCGGCGGTCTGTCGTCCTCGTT